>NC_088921.1:16450000-16662500 GCF_038396675.1 Hydra vulgaris | reverse complement strand
CCACGGTGCATAAAGAATAGCGGTAAAAAAATTTCCCTTCTGTACCTCGTATTTTTTCTTTTCTGTCATTATTTTAACAACATTTTTTGTCATTTCCAATGTAAGGAGGTAAAGTCCATCTGCGATAAAACGTGCGTAATGACAAGCGCCATGTTGATGGAATTTAAAATTAGTTACATTTTTACCAAGATAAAAAACAACAAGCTGGCAAAAGTTTTTATAATCACCTCTTGCAAAAGTATTTTTGAGCAGAGCTTTTGAACATAAAGTAAGGGCATCTTTTGCAAGAGTGTACAACGCTGAATCAAATTCTAGGTTATCCCAACACACTTTTACAATATTATTTAGAATGTTCTTTTCTGTACAAACTTTGTTTCACTTTTTTTAACTTTGAACATAATGCTCTGTGGAGACCTTTTGTCTTTCCTGTGAGTACTTCCATGAAGTGAGACATATGCAGTTCATATATGTGATGCCTGCATAACAACCATGTTAATGGGATTTTAAGTTTTACGCTCAGCAATTGAATTGCTCCAGCATATTTCCCCGTGTTACTTCTGGTTGTATCGCAGCAGCAAGCAAACAGTTGATTAACACACTCGAAATATTCTAATAATTTTATTAGTTCAATTGCCCAATATGCTCCAGTCCATTTTTTAATTGAAAAATCCCAAGCAATATATCGACGTAATCTCGAGCATCTGGAGAACTAACACTCGAAGCCATTCTGTAATAAACAACAGATATTTGAAGGTCTTCTGAAATTTTCTAACTAGTTTAGTGTCAAATTGTTGAGCTAGTCTTTTACCTTGTAGTAAATCAACTATTTGCTTTCTTAGAAGGTTCCCTGTGGACTAAATTATCTGAAACCGTTTGTTGTGAACAGGTTGGTTTATTGGCAATTTTTTAAAGGATAATTAAAAAGGTAAACAGTTCTTCTACGACTAATAGGGCAGTTGTATTTTCTCTTTGCACCTTGCTTTATTTTCATTTTCGAACATTTTATGTTTAAAAAAAATAAAAGTTGATATTGTGAACACTTCTGCACTAGTTAAAATTATTTATGAAGTAAATCTATTAGAAAAATTTATAAACATTCTTAAGCTTATCTAATAAATCTTTCTGTTTGATTTAATCAGCAATGCTTTTTCATGACATTTATTTCAAAAGCGAAAGTAGCAAAATATACATCTTGTCGACTAAATGAACCATAACGTATGGGTATTTTCTTATTCTTCAGACCAAATCCCAAACACTTGAGGGTACAGTCCTTTTTATAGTTTTTTTCTTTTTTTTGGGACACTTTTTGTACACACTTGCTGATGAAAGCATAATATGATGATAAGGCAAATATTGTCTTCTTTTAGCCCCGGTCATGTAGAGTTTATTTATATAACTCGGCAATGTATTCTTTTTTTTAATGACAATTGTATTCTGTTTTTTTAGATATCATCGTGGAACAATTTCTGTTATAGATAAAATTTTGACTAACTCATCTCTATACCTCTCTCAAGGTATAGAGATGAGTTTGTCAGAGAAGATATAGTTAAAACTAATATTTCGGTTCGCTTCTCAATTTACTTTTCAATAAATTAAGATATAAAAATAAATAAAATTCTAAAATATTCTTCAATAAATTAAGATATAAAAATTAATAAAATTCTAAAACCAAAATTTGTAAAAAATAAATTTATATTCAAAAATTTGAAGACAAACTATCGGCATTAGATTGGAAAAAGTACAAAAAGAATGAGGACACAAACTTCGCATATAATAGATTTATAAATGTATTAAATTTTTGAATAAAAATTATTTTCTTTTACACATTTTGGTTTTAGAATTTTATTATTATTATTATTATTATTATTTTGATTTACAGAAAATTAAATTATCAGAGTAAAAGTAAAACATCAGTAAAACATCAGAGCTCTGACATGGCCATGGCAACGAACTTGTGATTTTCTTCGAAAAGTTTATTTGTTGTTTTGACAGTATGTTTAGGGTTATCACCATGTTAAAAGATGTAGTTACCCATTAATCCTAATTGATAAATTAAGCCTGGAAAATAATGTAAGCATTTGCTCACTTTTTTTGCTTATCTAAATCGATATGGCTTTTTTGGGGAAAAAAAGGAAAAAACGAAGAATAATGAATGAAAAGATTGCTGCCCCATGCCAAAACCTCAATCAATGTAGCATCATTCCACTGCTAGTCAGGGTATTTGTCAGTCAATGTATGTACTGAAGCCCCCAGCAGCAGGCTATTTGAGTAAAATGTCACACTGCTCACCTAAATCAGTATATATATATATATATATATATATATATATATATATATATATATATATATATATATATATATATATATATATATATATATATATATATATATATATATATATATATATTTACATATATATATTTACATATATATATATATATATATACATATATATATATATATATATATATATATATATATATATATATATATATATATATAATATTTATATATATATATATATATATATATATATATATATATCAAAGTAAGAATTTCTAAAATTTCAACAAATGAAAAGATGTTAATATTAAATTTTAGATTTGAGTTTGTTAAATTTATTTTTAGATAAAATAAATCCTTATCATAACAGACGATGGAGACGAGGCAATCGTTATGCATGGCGAAAAAATTATTTTACGAAGTATTTCATTTTCTGACGCCGTGATTGGACTTATTGGAATACACTATGTAATGGACATGGATTTTGACGCCCATGTCATGACGGCATACACAATTAACATTATATTTTACACTTAAATTATATTTTATTTAAAGATAAAAGCTCAACAGAAACTCGTTTGAGTCAGATGAATAGCCTTTGGGAGGAGTATTGCCGCTACAAGCATTACCTATAACTGGACATTCAAAGAACAACAAGTTTTATTTCAACGCTGAGATTTATTCAAATGTATAAATACTTTTTGAATATTCTTATTTTAAACCATCCTAATTTCAAAATGTTTCATTTTTTTCATAGAAAAAATGCTCTTGTAATATTGTTTTACCGTTCAAAGAAAATATTATCGAAACAAGATAATAGAATCTTATTTTAAGCAAAAATGTCCTTAAAATAAGAAAAAAATTCTCAATGATAAAAATAAATCTTAAAACAAGAAAAAAATCTTTATTTGAGCAAAAATAATCTTGAAACAAGAATAAAAATTCTTGAAATAAAAAAAAACATTCTTGATTTAAGAATAAAAATTCTTGAAACAAGAAAAATAATATATTTAAGAAAAAAAATTCTTAAAACAAGAAAAAAAGTTCTTACGTGGCGGTCTTTTTTTTGTTTTGTTTTAAGACTTTTTTTGCTTAAAACAAGAATCATGGATTTTGCTGTGTATCCTAAGTGCAAGTCCAGATGGAATTGAAAAATGAAATTGTCATGTAATGGGTATTTTTTAAATGAAATTCTCAATAAATATAGAAACAGTTTAGAGTTGTCGAAAGATGATCAAAATTATCCACTTAATAAAGATGGTCTAATTAAAACTAATCAGCAGTATTACTATCAAATACAACAACAAACAATGGTAACCAAAACAAAATATTGTCTGTTAGAGTAATGGAAACATGACAGATGATAAACTCTGTATCTGAGAAATTTTGTTATATGTTTAAAGATAAGCTTAAAACAATTTTTGAAAAAGTTACATTGACAAAAATTATAACAAAAAAATTGAATTTAAATCAACTACAGCTACTCTGCATATGTAAATGTTCAAAACTTCTTTCTTTGACAGAGTGTATTAATCTTCACTGTCCAGTCAAATGGTATCATTACAAATGTGCTTTTATTACAATACCTCAGTCTTCAAATAAAAAATGATTTTGCTCTACATGCATTTTGCAACCTAAAGACAATATAAAAAGCTTTTGTGTAACATTACTAAATAAAATATAACTTCTTTTTAAATTGGAAAAAATATTTAATGATTGGTTGACAAAACTTATTTCATAAAACATTTCATAAACGTTATAAATATTCAAATTTTTGCCATTGGTTTAAATTGACTGCCATTTATAGGGCAGTCAATTTTTTGCTTGCAGTTACAATTTTTAGTATTTTTTTCTTTGGGAAATTCATTTTTATTAATCAATGCAAAATTATGGCCTTTTATAAATCTTTCAATATTTTTCGTACAGCTATAGCTTACCTTAATAGTGTTTCTGTTAAAAATTTTGTGTAATTTATTAGAGGGAGGGAAATGTATGTCGACTAATTTTAAAAACGCTTTTCCAATATTTGTTGAAACATTTTTGCTGTACGGAGGGTTGAACCAAATTATATTTCTATTTCTATTTCGGTTTTTTGCAATTTTTGGTTCAAATTTTAGCTCGAAATTTTTAAATCCTCTTTTATTAAGAGCGTCTTTATACACGCGTTTGGAAGAGTTAAAAATATTTTCATTAGAAAAGTTTTGATTTAGTCTATTGTTAATTGAAATAGGAATTTGTTTTAGGGTTTGAGGGGGATGATTCGAATTTATATTAATATACAATAATTCATTAGGTTTTTTATAAGGCTTATAAGCATTTTCCGAGAGGTTAAATGTGACATCAAGAAAATTCACAATTTTTAAATTAATGTTAATTTCAATTTGGAAGGCAATGTTTTTGAAAATTTGTATAATATTTTTTCTGATTTTGTCAAGTTAAGGCCCTGATTTTTTTTGCATAATAATTAAACCATCATCGCAATACAAGCCTAATTGATTAAAATGAACTATTTTAGCTAGGGAATTTAAAATATACAAGCCTACAAATTCGCAAATTTCTGCTCCGTCGTAACTTTCCATTGTTACATCAAAGCACTCGTGCGTGGTTTTTTTCTTCCACGTTTCGTTATTAAAATAGAGTAAGGTTTTTCTGCAATGTTTAATTAGACGAATAGTGTCGTCTGTAATTTCATTGTGGATTTTTCCAAATTCTTTTGGTTTGTCTAAAATTTCGGCCATAATTCAGGGGTAAAAATCATTAATATCAAATTGTATAAATGTGCATTCATTTTTATTAGCAAATTTAGAAAACCAATTTATAACATCAGTGGTATTTTTCCACTGTTGCAAATTTAATTTTTTTCGAATAATATTATTTATTTCATCTAATTTAATTTTATAAATGTGCCCGAGTTCGCTTTTTTAAGGTACTAGTAGCCTACAAGGAAGTTTATTTTGAACATTTGGTTTGTGATCTTTTAGTGTGATAAACGCTTGCGCTGGTGCGACTGATTCAATTCTAGCTTCTAAATTAATTGTTTTCGCAATGTTTTGGCCTTCTAAATTAATTGAATTTTCCAAGTTTTTTGGGGCTTTTGCGTAATTATTAGAAATATTATCGCGCAGTAATTTATAGTGATTATCTGGGGCAATGAATGGCAATTGCTTATCAAAAAATATTATTTACATATGCATTGTTTCCTCGCAAAACAACCCTGAAAAACAATATGTTGGCTTAACCGAGGGCAAATGGAAAAAACGTAATGCCAACCACAAACAATCTTTTAAACATAAAAAATACTCAAAAGAGACTATGCTGTCTAAATATATATGGCAACTAAAAAAAAAAAATATTAATTTTAAATTAACCTGGTCTATCCTAAAAACTGCGCCTGCCTATAATAACATTTCCAAAAAATGTATACTATGTCTACAAGAAAAATTTGAAATTATTACACATTTAGATCAAGAAAATTTACTGAACAAAAAAACTGAATTAATTTCTAAATGCAGACATGAAAATAAGTTTCTTTTAAAAAATTATAAAACAAATGACCAGTCTAAAATTACCCTAACTCTTAAGAATTCTTTTTATGTCTTTTTAATTATCTAATGTAGTTGATGCAACTTCCTGGTTGCACATTACTACAGTTATTACATAATTAATTATATCAATTCCCAACTTCCTGTGAAACAATTTTTCTATAATTTGAACTTTTTGATATTTAGACATTCTTCCTGATGAGCCTACATATGACGAAACGTGCTGTCGAAGATAAAAGTTAGATAAGTATTTTTACTAATTTATTATTGCTCTGTTCTTTAAGAACATTGAGCACTTTATTTGTAAAATACACTGACATAATTTATATAAATATATATATATATATATATATATATATATATATATATATATATATATATATATATATATATATATATATATATATATATACTGTTAAAATCAGTCAGGGAATCAAAGAAGGTAAGAATATTGCGTTTATCATTACAACCTTTTCATCACTCATTGAGCTTCTTTAATCACTCATTAAAAAAAAACACTTTAATTTTTATAGTAAAATAAAACTTCAATAAAAGAATTTTCGTGTGAAAATTTGAAAACAAAAGGTTTTAAAACAAATAAAAAAGAAAAATACATTAAGAGAAAATAAATATTTAAAAATCTGAAAACAAACATTATATTTTCAGAAAATGATATCCAGAAATTATCTGAAAAAATGCTTGATAGAAGATTGTTTTTATACTTATACATAAAAATTAATATCTATAATGTGTTAAGTTTCTCAGTATCTATTTTTGTATAATTATATTTTTGGCTTTGTTGAGTTCATCATTCTTATTTTTTATTAGCTGGTTGAATCAGTTTGTAATTAATTTTCCATCAGCTCCAGCTATCTATAAAAATATTCATAGTTTATTATATATGTACTTTTTAGATTAAAACAATACATATATAAATAAAACTTTATTAAAAAAAACAACCTCGTCTTTAGTCGCTGTCAGCATATAGCAATGCCTAATATCCACGTAAACAGCTGGAAAAAATTTTCGCGTTGCGCTTTCTCTCTATTATCCGTTCCATTTTGGAAATCTTTGGCTAAGTCACTGTCCTTCGCGTCTCGTTCACACTTTATTGATTTCCAATCAAAATGAAATTCCCCTGCAGTGATATTTTCAGGCTGAAGACGAACTTTAAGATTGCGTGCCATATGCAGTACATCTTAATTACTCCCACATCCTCCAAATATATGGGTGCACAATCAATTCTTTAGGCGCTTTTTTTTGCATATTCAAATTTTGAATTACTGGTCGAATCTAGAAAAACATAAGAATTCATTAAATATATGTTCGACGTTATTAACTACTTAAATAAAGAGGATTATTAAAAAAATATTTGCAAAAAGTAAATTTAAAAATTATTAAGCAATTAGTGTCATTAATATTGAAATAATTGGATTTATATTATACCGGTGGAAAAAAGAAGCTAAAAATTGTTTTATAAACTTTATTTCAAACTTTTTTATAATTTACTTTAATAAACCTCTCAATGACATTAAACTGGCTAGACCAACGGGTAGCCTGATCTAAAATTGGAACGAAATGAGGAGCTTGGTCTCTAAAGTCAATCCACTTAGAATTTCTTGCAGTTTTGACAACTTTTCTTGCATGACTATTGAAATTTTTTATTGTGGGACTCTTCAACGCATCATTCACGGCTAGCTATAAAGTGTGGACAGCACATCTTTGAAGATATATAACACTCATGATACCATATACTCCACTTGCTAAGACTGCTGCCGCATTGTTCGCTGTAGAATGACCATTTTCGCCATACTCATCTGTTTCTATTGAAGGCTGGGCATGAATAATATTTTTATTAACAAGTTAAAACTCTTTGACCCAAAAAACTATTTTTTCAACTTAAAACAATTTTCTTTACATCGTTTTTCAAAACTTGTTGAGTTTTTGCCGTTTATTGATCATTCCGAGACATAGCGCGTTGGCGGATTAATAGGTACTTGTCAAATTAGCAAGGGTGTAATTATATAGTTATCCTCCAAACTTAGATGTCGTTGACTTTTTTGAACAGTTGCTTGTTAAAACTAGATAGCTTTTATATTAACGTCAAAGTTCATATTTGTACTTAAATAAAAAAAAAGTTGAATTACAATTCACGGCCAGCACGAACCCTGATAATGCCAATCTAGCTTTTATAAAAATACCTACATAAAAAAATAATAAAACTTAAATAAAATAATTGCCAAATAAAAAGTTTGGAGGTCAGAAAAAATTATACAATTTAAGAAAGGAAGGATAGTCCTTTGAAGGGCAATATAAATCTTATGCAGGAATGTGTCTTCAAATAAAATCTCATTTAAATTATCAATAAGTGTGACGAGTGTCATTTGTTTAAAAACTTATTTCCTTAAAAAGAAAAAAATATGCAAGAATTAATTCGTTGTAATTTATGTATTTATTTTCATAATTTTAATTGTGTGTAATTTATAATATTTGTAAGGAACATACCTACAAATATTATATATAAAAATTTATAATGGATTGTTATCCATTATAAATTCAGGTAAAATTTGTAAAAGGGATTGTTTGATTTAGCAATGTTGGATTTAGTGATTTGCCAAAAAGCCAAATCAAGCAAAGGTTCACTATGAAAATCGAAAATTTGTGTGCTCGCTTTGTCTGAAAAAATGTTCAAAACAGCTAACTGCTTCCCAAGCAGATTGAGTATGCCATCTGAACGAGACAAAGATCAATATCGGTGATTCTCGGATACCATATGGATTCAGTGAATTGCGTAGAGCGACTTTGTGCATGAAACGTGATCGAAAAAAACTTATACTGCCTCCTTTGTTTAATTTCAATTTAATATAAATAACATATAAAAGAAGAGGAACGATGTGTTACAGCTTAATCTTCCAAATTGGTCGTTTAAAGCTGCAAGAAAAACACCCTCTTGAAGAACAAACCACCATATAGAAAGAACCAAATTTACGTTATGCAGCGCATGCTTCTAGCAGCAAAAGATGCCTAAGGAGACACACAATTGCATCTTGAGTTATTTCCATTAAAAAATTACCCCCTGAAAAAATTATTTGATTTGCTAAAGTATCTAACGGGCCGGTTAATTTATATGTTTTGTTTTCAGATCAAAGTACCGTCCGACCACTACCAAGCGCTCCACAATTGCCTAATCTATCTCTTGTAAATTTACAGTTAAATACAGGGCTATCAAGCATAGCATTAAATAAACTGGTTAGAACTTTAGACCAAATATCAAGCAGCAAGAGATAGAGCCAAATTTTTACAAAAATTTTCTTAAGAGCAGGTCAATACTTAAGTGATTTCTTCAGCTGCAGTGATCTAAAAATTACCGACGGGAAAAGGAGATTCTGGTACAGTTTGGGTTGTTGCTTACTGCAATGATTTATCAAGGCATGTAAATCATGTTATTCAATCTCTCAAAATTTCTGATGGATGTTTTGTTAAGCTTGAATTGATAGTGGTAAAGGTTTTCTCAAATTGTGTCTAAGAATTGTCGATACTGCGTTTAGGATTGATACCACCTCACCGCCTCAAAAATAACCTCTTACTTAAAGGACTGGCAAATACACTGGAGATAAGAAATATAATCCTTGTTGCGGTATCAGAAGATTTGGCAGAAACTCACTCTAACATTGAACAAATATGATCACTAGTTAATGCAAATGGAGTTAAACTAATTTCGGCTTGCAATTTCAAAGTTGTAAGTACAAATTGAAGTCTTCAAACCCATTTAAGTATGCACTCTTGTAAAATTTAAAAAGACTGGTTCTGTGGTCTAGCATAACTAGGAACTAGAAATTTTTTTATATTCTCTATTCATTCAATGTCTGAAAATATGAAATACATTGACAATAAATTTCGATGTTTCTTTGATTTGTATTCGCTCAGAAATTATTTGTTACTGGTAAGGTGTTAACTCAACTTCCTGCATTCTAGAATAGTTATCTGATTATAAAATATATTCTGATAAAAAAATTTGCTCAGAATTTAAATTTAAAGTAACCAAATGTTTTCACAACTATACATCGGATAATTTAAAATAAAAGTTCTAAAAGTTAAATAGAAATTATTTTTGTTAACTTGATTTCTGATCAACTTGTAAAATATTGATAAGACAAAAAAATAATAAATAACCTTCCAAATGACTTCCACCTCCGACTCCGACTCCGGCTCCGATAATTTTAAACTGAAACTTTAACGAAGATTTAAACTTAGAACGCAGCGCTTTCTATCGAACTTGATTGTTGTACTTCGAAACAGTTAATTTTTATAATAAAAGTAGTTAAAGCAAAATATTTATTTAAGTTGTTTTACTTGTGAATTGAAAATCTTAGCAGTGGATGAGTGCAGTATTTATCATTATTGACTTGATAACTTTATTTAAAGACTAAACGATAAAGCCAAAAATAAGTTTTATATGAAAGTATTTCAATGAAGTTGACGCTAATACGGCAAATTGCAAAGTTTGTGGGAAAACGTATTCAAAAAAAGGAGGTACAATTACGTCGTTAAAATGTTATTTAAAGTCTTTACATGGAAGTGAATACAAAGAATTCACTTCCATGTAAAGACTTTAAATTTATTAATCTAGAAGCAGAAGAAAAAACATCTCCCTACTTCAAGTCCTTTTCAAGAGGCAAAAACACAAATCACTTTCAAAGATGCTTTGCTTAGGAATCAAAAATGAGCTTCTTCTAAATTTAAATCAACGAGGATAGATAATTTAATTTCTCAAACAATACTCTGCAGGACCTATCTTTCAACTTTGTTGAAGGTATCGGATTTAGACAACTTTTTATAGTTTATTGTGCAGAAATATCAGCTAAGAGGAAGACATTTTTTTACTTCATTCATTTGTAATGAATTATATCTTAAATTGGACAGCAAGTTGATTTAATAAAAAAATTAACAACAATTTCATTTACTACCAATATTTGGATTGAACCTAACTCCAATGTTTCCTTATTAAGTTTGATAGCGCATGCGCATCGATAAAGATTTTGAATAAATTAAACTTATTTTAAAGTGCCGGCCATTTAATGGTCAACACACGGGAGATGTAAATCATGAACTAGTAAATCAAAAAAAAATTCTTTTTTATAATCCATGCTTTATGCAAGCAGAATTCTATTGGGCCTAGAAATTCTTTTTTTGATATCTTTTGTAGAAGGAAAAATTACTGTTACGTTTTTAATTTTTTTTTTTTATTAATTCAGTGTTCTTATGGGGAAATACAAATTAAATTTCAAAAACGGGGCAAAAAGGTAAGCCTGAGGGGGTCTAATTTGTATGCTTGTAATAATATATATATATATATATATATATATATATATATATATATATATATATATATATATATATATATATATATATATATATATATATATATATATATATATATATATATATGTATATATATATATAAATATATATATATATATATATATATATATATATATATATATATATATATATATATATATATATATATATATATATATATATATATATATATATATATATATATATATATATTATTACAAACATACACATAAATATATTCAAATTTAAATTCTTTTTGCTCCAAAATCCACTACTGCTGATAGTAGCCTGTCGCCATGATCTGGATGCTCTTTTTGTCTCTTAAATCTAGTCCATGTTGGTTAAAACTTTGCATGAGTACTTTCCCCACATTGTTCAGTAAATTAATCAATACTGCCAAAAGTTCGTTTTGTCCCTGAATCTAATGTGGATATTTCCTCACACCATAAACATGCTCTTTTTCCAGAATGCCCAGATAAGCCAAATAACAAATTTCCACATTTTAGGTCAAAAGCAGCATAAAAGCTGACACATTGCAAATTTAACTTTTCTATAATTTGCCTCAAATTATAATTAGATTCAGGAATATCTTCAACAATAGCTTGAAATTGTGATCGTTGTACACCACTATTCAAAAACTCATCTGAATCATCACTATTCTTATGACAATCAAAGATATCAATAATCACTTTAAGAAATGAACCACCGCCATCCAATGAAATTCTTATTATTTTTTTTTTTTTGTAATTATTTATTTTGCCGTTTAAAAACGTTTACATTGCAAATACATTTATATAAACTATTGAGTGGAGCAAGAAGAAGGCGTATTCAGCCTTATCGCCGAGCCCCATTTAAAAATTGCAATAAACTCTACATTACCGTAACGTAAAAATATATATAAAATAACAAATAGAAATGAAAACCGAAAATAACTAATATAATTAGAAATAAAAAATAGTTTTTATTTTTTATTTTTTTATTTTTAAGAAGTGTTGAAAGCAATTGCTAAAATGTCTAAAAAATATATTAATAAAAAATAATAAAAACAAAAAGATAAAATTTCTTGAGGATAAAAGACATCAAGAAATGAAATTTCATAATTAATATAATCACTAGATAAATTATTTATATCATCAGCGATATTTTATATACATTTTTTTTTATTTTAAATATTTTGTATTAATTTATATTAATCACTGATGCAATTAAATCTATTTTTTTATATGATTGTTTTTAGTTTAAAATAAACATTTAAAGATAGATATATCCATGAATAATAATAATCATTTTGATTCGTCCTTAAATTGCTCTAATGTAGTCTGTTTATTGTTAACAATATCTGGAAACTTTTTCCACAGATTCGGTCCGCGGTATTTAATTGAATAGGAAGTTAATTTTAATTTATATTTTGGAACAATAAAATTGTTATCTGAAAACTTTGTTGAGTATTTATGGTTAATTTTATTAAAATAAGATTGAAATATTTTTGGAGATAATACATTTTTTGTTTTAAACATAAACAATAAAACTTGGTGTAAATTAAGTTTATCCACATTTAAAACACCGAGCACACGTAGAAGTGGTTCGCAAGGAACACTTCTGTCGGCTCGAAATACTATTTTGCACGCATGTTTTTGTTTGTTGTAGAGTTTCTTTAGCTTTGTATGGCTAGTATTACCCCACACAATATTACAATAAGACAAATATCTATGGATGAAGGCAGAATACAATTTTTTCAGGGATGATATATTTAGAAAAGGTTTTGCCCTAAACATCATTGCAATATTTTTTGAGATTTTTTTTCAATACTATTTATGTGTGAATACCACTGTAAATATTCATCCAATTTTACTCTTAAAAAATTTATGAATGATTCTCTTTTAATAAAAGTGTTATTAATTTTGAGATCTGGTAATTTAAGAGGAATATTTTCAGAATTACTTACTTTATGAAAAAGTAAACATTTTGTTTTATCCGCATTTAGTGAAAGTTTATTACTTTCAAACCGCTCACTAACTTTACATAGCTTTTCGTTAACTGTTTTAAAAAGCGATTTAACATCTCTGTGAGAAAAAAAAGATTAGAATCATCAGCAAACAAAATTAGGCCTAAAAGATTTGTTGATATGTATAAGTCGTTTATGTACAACAGGAATAAAATGGGTCCTAAGATAGATCCCTTAAGAACCCCGCAAGTTATGGAGTATGGAATTGTATTTGTTTGATCATAGTATAAAAATTGCTTTCTGTTTGGTCAGCTAATCTTTGAACCAAAATAAGTTTTTATTTTTGACTCCGTAGTTTTCGAGTTTTGTTATTAGAATATAGTAATTTACGGTATCAAAAGCTTTGGACAGATCAATGAATACTCCTAAAGTAAAACAGTCATTACCTAAGGCGTTAGATATTTGATTGGAAATTTCAACTACTGCGTGTTCAGTAGAATGTTTATTTTTAAAGCCAAATTGTTTGCAATACATTGTTTGCAATATCATTCTCAGTTAGATGATTATAAAGTCTGTGATACATTGTTCTCTCTAGCAATTTTGAGAAACATGGTAATATTGATATAGGCCTGTAATTTAAAATATTTGACTTATCTCCAGATTTAAAAATTGGTGCAATACGGGCAATTTTTAACTTATCAGGAACAATACCTGACTTTAATGAGAGATTGAAAATGTGAAATAAAGAAGGTTCGATGACGTCAAATACTGATTTTACAATACTAATTTTATCAAAACCTTCACTTTTTTTACTTTTGAGACTGCCTTAAAGCAGTTCTCAACTCACGCAGTTTTAAATCAGTTTCATCCATAAATTTATTATAAATTTTTAAGTATGAATCGAATGGAATGGAATTGTTGGGAATTTTAGAGGCCAGATTTGGGCCAATATAAGCAAAGTAGTTGTTTAGTTCTTCAGCTATAATTGATTTTTCATAACTAACTTTCCATTAATTAAAAGATTTTTTGGCAGCGTGCTTTTGTTGTAATTATTTTTTCCAATTAAATCCTTAATTATATTCCATATTTTTTTAGTGTTTCCTTTGTTTTTTTCTAATAACTGAGCATAATAATGTTTTTTTGAGTATTTTTTGGTTTTTTCAAATATATTTTTATAATTTTTATAAATTATTTCATTTTTATAAGATTTTTTTAAAGATATTTTATATATAGTTTTTCTTACTTTTTTGAAGATTTTAGTAAACCTTTAGACATCCAGGGAGTTTGGAGCGACTTATTATTTATAATTTTTTTTATTTCTGGAAACGCTATTTCATATTGTTTGTAAAATTGATTAAAAAACAATTCATATGCATTAATAGCATCATTTGATTGCAGTACTAGATCCCAATCAACACAATTTTGCAAATAGTTTTTAAATTTTTTTAAGGAGTTTTCATTGATCTGTTGCCGAACTGAGGTGGATTTTGTGGAAATATTGTTTATTAAAAGGTTATTTGTAGCTAAGAGTGTAGGAAAATGATCCGAAATATCGGTCTGTATTATACCTGTGTAAAGAGGGTTATTATGAAAGTTGTTAGTTATGATGTTATCAACAAGAGTAGAAGACCTATTTGTTATTCTTGTAGATTTGTTTATTGTTGGGATAAGGTTATTTTGTAGAAGAGTGTTTATAAAATTCTTAGCATTAATATTTGTGCCATAGTTAATCAGGTTGATGTTAAAATCTCCGACCATATAAATATGTTTTTTTTTATTTATAATTTTGTTTAGAAATGTTTTAAGATGAGTTTTAAATTTTTTTAAGTTTCCAGATGGCGGTCTATAAGTAGTATTTATAATTGTGTTTCTTTCAGCATTATTTCCTAATTCAATGCACAAAGACTCAAAATCTGTTTTATTGACGCAGAGATCGTTACGTAAGACAAAATTTAAATATAATTATATAGATATAAATACAAATGCCCCCACCTGCATTTACTTCACGTGCTTGATGAATTGATGTGTAATTAATTAGTTCAAATTCATAATTTGTTTCACCGCCTTTACACCAAGTTTCTGTCAGACAAATAATTTTAAAATCGTGTTTAATTGTATCCAATTGTATTTTTAAATTTTCAAAGCTTATAAAGGCTGAAGTTGGGTCTAACCACGTAATTTTAACAAATCTAGCACAAAATCTGATGTATTTTGAACATATACAAGATCTCTTGAAATTACATGGCCTATACTGTCAACAAATGCACACTTCTGTACATAGTAGTAATTAGAAATATAATCTTCTAATTCAGAAAGATGACCAAAAATATTAGGCTCTATGGATAGTTTACTTCCTAAACCTACGCAAAGGTAGCAACCATCTTTTTTGTTTTTCTATTTGACAGCTCTAGCACAACCTGCTTAATTAATTTAAGGGAAACCTATTGGATAGAACTTCCTTTTGTTTTATTTTCTGGTGTGCCGATTGTGACTGTAAAAGGATTTCCTCCTGTAGATAAACAAAAAGTAGATCCATCAATCAAATTTTCTGAAGCCATTTTACTTTTTATGATTCCAGAAGCAACCTAAATATAATTTGTACTAAAATATAACTTTTGTAGTTAATATTTATGTGCTATCACCAATAACTTTTTTTTACCTGCTCAACTTGAAGAGAACCTAGTAGGAATGCTAATGAAATAATATTAGTCACTGCACTGGAAGGTTTACTGTTATGAGGATAACCAGGTGCAAGATATGTATAACAAAAAGAACATAAGCTTGATTCAGATTTAGGTAAACTGATTGTCTCATCTTGAAGAGTGACATTGGCAAGAACTCCTCAAAAGAGTTTTCTACTCAACCTAAATATGATTAATGATTTAGAATTCATAGTTATTGAATAAAAAAACTAATTGCAATTAGATTAGGCAATTGAACCTTCCGAAATTTAAAACTACCGAACTGAACTATTTTCTAATCGAGGAAATATATTAGTTTAGTTAAAATAGGGGGTAAATTAGATAAAATTTTATCTAATAACTGCATTAGTATTAGTTAAAATAAAAATTAAAAAGAAAATTTATTTTTTATTAAAGTTTTTATTATATAATTATTAAAGATGTATAAATTTAGATGCATTTATTAAAAAATAAATGTTATAAAATAAATTATAAAACCTCCTTTATTAAAATTCTTTTTAGCGGTTTCCAGTGATAAAGAAAATTTTTTATTTAATTTTTTAAGTTTGAGATTCGGCAAAAAATTAAAAAGTTTTATTACAATATTAGAATATAGTTATATCTAAAGTTGTATGATAGCAACGCATTTTGATTTCAGAAATAATTTTTTTTGAAACAATATGGATAATACTATTACATAGTAAGGATTTGGTTTGAGTGCCACGGCATAAAACCTGGCGGTCTCTATGGTTCACAGTGTCAGCAATTCCACTAATATGCACTCTAAAACACTCATTACAATTGAAAAAAAGTAATAAATATAATTGAAAGAAAGTAATAAAATCATTGAACAACTAAATTCAAGATTTGCGAACCTTTATTTTAGCAATTATTTTTTAATTACCACATATTTAGATCCTCGTTATTTAACAAAGTAAATATAAAACATGTTAAATTTAAATTGGTAAGTTTACTTGGCGTAAATTGCTATACCATAATAGTTTTGAAGAGAATTTATCCATTTATCAGTTAATCTTCTTTTCCCACTGATATATTTTCCATCTGATAATGTATAACCAAAATTCATAGTTTTGCACCAACTCTCTTCTGAACATGTCCAATGCACTCTGCTTTCTCAATAATTTCTTCTGGGTATGGATTTGCATCACAAACTTGCATATAAGACTTGGTATCTCCATCTCCAATGTATGCGAGGTACTTGAGTTTAAGCTCCTTGACAGATCGCTTGAATATTTGTACAGCGCCTACAGATTCCATACTTCCTGAGCTACCCTTATGATTGATCTTGCAGTTATGTGTGATCTTCCAGTTCTCGTAAGCCGGAGTACCTTTTCTTCTTGACCATATCTTGCAGGGGTAATAACTTTTTGTCTGGACAGCAGCATAAATACACTTTCCATGAGATATTGCTGTGACTATACCATTCATTGAGGAGTATCCTCTGCGCTGCCATGAACCATCTAAACTAACAGCAACATTTACAATTAATGATTCATCATAATTTTCACCAGGTTTTTCCTTACGTATGTTCTCTGAGGCTTTTTTTGTACTCTCTCTAGAGGTTTCAATGTAAGCAGGGTGAAGTTTGTTATTAATATTATGGTAACCACGTTTAGTCATACCAGGAGGCATATTAATTAAACGACAAAAAGTATTAATTGCTGTGTATCCTTGCCCCATTTTTTGAAAAGTTAACACAGTACGTAGGCTAACTTCTTTCATTTTTTTACCTTTGATTACTTCATTTTTATTTTCTATTGATTTTGAAGTTAAAAAGTTCATCATCCATGTACAATCTTGACAAGAAATTAGAAAGGTGTGAGAAAGACCCTCTTTTTTATTAATGTCGTGTACAATATTGATTGACGAATAACATTCTGAGCATCTTCCAATTGTTTTCAACAAACTTGAAAATAAATTTGAGTTCATAATTATATTACACTCTTTTTCTATACAATCAAAGTTTTTTACATCTAAATAAGACAAGTTTATTTTTTTTCCAGATGTCGATCCACTTAAATTACTTGGTGAATGTTGAGACAAAACAGTTTGTTGTAAAGCATTTGAATTATTTAGAGAATCTTTTTCTAATTTATGAAACTTTCTTTTCTTTGCTCTTGTTTTAGCATATCTTTTTTTTTGAACCCATTTATCAACTAATCAAAAATATCCATCAATCAAAGTAATTTTCATAAAGGGTAATTATCTAGACCTTGCAGAAACGAATATGAGGTTTCAATTTATGGATATTAGAGCAAAAACCAACAAGAGTTATTAAGGAACAATTTAGTGATAAGCACACAAAAAAAGTTTATACAGTGGACTTGTATTTTTCAAGATATAGCAAGAAATGTATCTCTAAGGGCCATTGCTAAGGCGATTAATTTTCCAGTACCAAATCTATTAGAATAATTTAGGCCTTTTGAATATTTTTTTTTAATTTTTTTAAATTATTATAAGAGTAGACATGATAAATGAATGAAAATTGTTAAAATTAAAGTTTTGAAAAAAAAAAATTTTAGCCTGTTTTTTGGGGTACTACCACCTTAAAACACTGTATTCGGTTGCCAACATCTGTCGTGTCCACAAGGCCCAGTGGCAAGTTGGCAACTTTTTAGCGGCGCAGGCCTAATACGTATATGATCCACTGAGAAATTATGGTGGGAAAAAAGTTGCTAAGCTTTAGTTTTAAAAGTAGCAATTTGCTACTTTTAAAACAATTTGCTACTTTTAAAACAATTTGCTACTTTTAAAACAGTTTGCTACTTTTAAAACAATTTGCTACTTTTAAAACAATTTGCTACTTTTAAAACAATTTGCTACTTTTAAAACAATTTGCTACTTTTAAAACAATTTGCTACTTTTAGGATCTCGTAAATTATTTTAAAATTGTTATTTATACTTGACTAGAAAAAATAGATATTGCTGAATTATTTTTTTATTATTATATGAGCCTTGTGAAAGCAATTCTTTTTTGTACTCTACCTTTGATTCCAACTTCGGTTCCGACTCCAACTTCGATAAATTAAATATAAAACTTTCGGTTCTCTCTCCGGCTCCGATAAAGTCACCTCCGTAAGCATATTTCGAAACATTATACAGGCTCAGAATAGGCTCAATCTGACTGACTGATTTTGAAAGAGAGAATTTTGCGCTGATTTGAATTGCCTTAGGTATTTTAGTAATGAAAGATTACAAAGCATTGTAACATAATAATCCATAAGAAAAAATAACTTGATGTTTACAAGTGTGTTTTGATATAGTTAATTGATTACTAAAAAAGAATAACTCTTAACTTACCACACTTTTATGAAGAACAAAGTGTAAAAGGTAGAAACAAGAAAACTACATGTTGTAGTTTATTTCAATTTCAATATTCAATACAAATAAAACATATTTCTTGATATTTAGCTGTTAACCTGAAAAAAAAATTGGTTTTTTTATTTTATAATTGGTAAAAAATATTTTATTTTATAATTGGTAAAGCTTATATGTAACTGTACAAAAAAACTAATCCGGTGAAAAACAAATATTACTTCTTTTGTTAAATTTTCAAATTGCATATAACTTTGCATTGAGTATGCTTCATAGAATAGGGACATTCCATTTGACAAAAAGCACATTTAGAAATCTTTTCACATTTACAATTCAGCTTTAAACGCAGGGTTATCTAGTAATTAACAGATTACAAAATGTTGCACCACATCTTAATGGAGAACCAAGGTAAAGAGATAGAAAAAAGAAACACGAAAATTTGAATTAACTGAAAAAAATAACATTATTTAAGTAAAAAATTATTATTCCGACAATTATAACTAATTTGTGGAATATAATGATTCGTTATTTACAAAACTTAATATTAGAAGATCAAGTTTTATACCGCTTTTAATGAAACAATACTTCTATGTTTTATTGAAACAATACTTCTATGTTTTATTGAAACAATACTTCTATGTTTTATTGAAACAATACTTCTATGTTTTATTGAAACAATACTTCTATGTTTTATTGAAACAATACTTCTATGTTTTATTGAAACAATACTTCTATGTTTTATTGAAACAATACTTCTATGTTTTATTGAAACAATACTTCTATGTTTTATGCAACAAAAAAAATTTGTTCGTTATTTTTTCATTTTTATTAACTCAAACCTTTAAACAATAAAATTAAAACTTTTTTAAATTTAAATTACAGAACGGTAAATGAATTTAAATTACAGAAAGGAAACATGGAAATTTGCGTTCAATATTTCAAGAGTTCATACAAAAACATTTTATAATAACAAAAACGCATAGCATGACAACTGACTTTTTTTTCTAAAAGCTTTCTTTTCTTTTCTTGAATACTGCTTTTCCTTTATATGTTTAATTTTTACCACGAATTTTTTTTTTTTTCAGTTATTACAATAAAAACAAATGCCACAATCATTTGCATTTTTTTGATGCCACAATCCACTTTTATTGGTTAAATTATTTGACTTCAATACTTTTTCTTGTTTGTAATGTCAGTGTTTATATGTAACAGCACAAAAAATTACTGTTCACTAGACAAACATAAATTTTTCTTTTTTTGTTAAAAATTTCAAATAGAGTATTAATATTCAATAGCCATCTTTTATATATAAGTTAATGTAGTCTTCCGAACTCATTCTAAACCTTCAAAAAGTGTTTAATGGTTTCAGCACAAAGTTTTATTAGAGTTATGTAATAAAAAAAGAAATCAGTTTCCTCAAAACTTAGGTTGAAACAAAACATAAAAAACAAAATCTCATTAGAGTTCATATATTGACATGAAACATGTACGCTAGTTTTGCAATCAGTACAAATTTTCTTTTTTAAAAACTTTAATGTTTAACTCTTTGTAATTAACATATAAATCAATTTATAAATAAAGTTCTTCACCAGTAGTCTCGTACAACTGCATATGAACGGCATATAAACTTTGTGTTTGAGTATGCTTTAAAGCCAAGGACATTATATTTTACGAGAAACACATTTATAGATCTTTTCGAATTTACTTTAACGAATTTTTTTTCCATTTCTTTAAATTAAAAACAGGTAAAATCCCCATCACCAAAATAAACTTTATATACATTTTGAGATTTTTACGAGTGAAAATTTTCTTGTATTTTGATACCTGTTAAATGCTCTGAAGAAAACTGAAATAAAAATAATTTCCCGTCCTGTGTTGATAGTAACACAAGATGAGTATTGATAAACTTAGTTAAACATTACTTTGAAATTTATTTCAAAAACCTGCTTATTTTGATTTTAATTATATTTTTCAACACAAGCGCACTTGCCTCTCTTTCAAAATTAGCGAATCAGATTGCTCATATTTCTGCCTATTCTGAGCCTGTATAGGCGCAACATCCTTAATTTACTGTTGTCAACTTACTTTGCGGCCCAACTAAAAATGGTAACTTTGTGAAATGGTAACTTTGTGAACTGCAAATTCTTAAAATAAACTAAATACATCTTAATAATTGAAATTCTACAAAAGAAACACATCTAAGAAAGAGTTAATTATTTAAAAGTTCTTTTACAATGTCCGCATGTGAACAATGGTGCCCAGGACTTGTCATGATTTTCAAAAAGCATGCCAATGTATATCTTTTAGAATTCTAACATTTCACTACTTGCTTACACTAAATACTTTTTCAATCTTGCCTTTATAAATTTTTCACACACAAAGCAAAATGCGCCTGCTGAATTCTAGCAACATTTTAATGACATTCAAATTAATCAATTACCCTTTAAACACAAGTTCTTATTTCTTATTCACCAAAAATACGAACAGAAATGTTCATTCGAGTCACCAGTGCTTTTTGGACAGTCCAAGAACATTTTAGCAAGTTGCGGAAGATTCTTAAAAGTTCTAAAAGTTTCTTAAATCTTCAAGAATATTCTGGAAAACTCTCATACCTCTTGACAATTTTAGCAGTATAAGATTAATTTAGAATATATACTTGCAACAATTAATTTATTATATTGTAAAAAATATATTATATATTATATAAAACCAATATATTCATGCAACAAATAAATACATGCAACAATTGGTAAAAGCAAGTATCAAATCTTGAAATATCTACTTTTGTCTTTTAGTGTTGGTAAAAGTAACCTATTTCTGGCCACTTTGCATTTATTATTTAAAAAAATAAATTTGCATCACGTAATATAAGCAAACAAATTTAGATTTAAATAGTTTATTTAACGATGAATATAAAGTTTTCAATAAAATTTAAGATAACATACGTTTAGGTATCAATTTAAATGCTAGCTAAAAGACATATTTCTTGCCATTTGAACTTAATTCTAATTGTATAAAGTAATTCACAAATAAGAGGCAGACACATTTTGGAGGATTTCTCAAGGCAGCTGAATTTTGTTTGTAACTGAAAGATCACTGGCAGGAGTTATCCCATATGTGTGTTAGTCTCAGACAGAAGAATGTCCATTGCTTTACAAACAGGTTTCATACAAGCGCAATATTCCGTCAGGAAAACATTTTCCACTGGATTCAACCTGTAGGACCCATAACAAATGCAAGTTTATAGACATTTCTTGCACAAAGAGGTGTGGAATAAATATTTAAATAATATGAGAAGAGAAACTTCAAGCAATTATTTTTATCAGTATTATTTTACACTTACTTGGTTACACTGATTAAATTATATAAATAAGCTTACCTTTTTACTTTGAATTCTCTACGCACATTTCTGATAGCTTCAGGGCATTTTACTTGTATATCGAGTTCCACCTAGTTTTTTTTTTTTTAGTTTAGAATATATTTTGCTGTTTAATAAAATAAGTTACATAAGATTATCACGTAATAAAATATATAAACAAATAAGACAATTTAAAAAACAGACCGGGACTCAAAGAAGATATGGGTGATACAATACCACCACAATCTTTTCATAGAGCCCCTTGAAAAAATAAAATGTCGTCAAAATGTTCAAATAGACTGCAGATAAAAGTTAGATGTAAAAACTTCAAATTTAAATACTCAAGGATTTAAAATATATACACCATTGCATAAATAACTACAAAAAATATGTGCAATTAATTTTTCAAAAAATAAAAAAGTAAAACTATCTTGATAAAACTTAACGGAGTTCTTGTAATTCCTCCGAATTAAAAATGTGTTTTTTTGCTAGCAACTTAAATGAGTTTAATGATTTTACCATATTATCTTTTTTAGCTTCTTTTTTTTTAAAATAGTTCCATATTTTTGGTCCGCGAAATGCTATTGAACACTCTGTAAACTTGTTTAGTTTCTTAGGCATTTTAAAGAAATTTGATTGGTTTGTTCTAAGGAAATACTTTTCATTTATATTTTTTTTAAACTTACAATTAAAATTTACTGGAGTTAGGTTATTTGTAAACTTATACATAAAATTAGGTGTTGATAAATATTTATTTCATAAATATTCATGATTTTCATGTCAAGCATTAAGGGTTTCGTGTGCTCCCTTCTTTTTTTTCCGTATATAATTCTACACGCATGTTTTTGAACACTAAGTATTTTTTTAAGTTTAGTTGTTTGCGTGCTGCCCCATGTAGTATTGGCATAACTGATAAAACAATGAATTAAAGAGAAGTAAATTAATTTAAGACATATAATATTAACATAAGGACGAACCTAGTCTGATTTGGCCTGATGAGCTGGAGCTTGCATTTCTTTTTTACAGTTTCTGCTGCCAAATATGACCAACCTGTCTTGTTCCACGTTGCTTGGCATTTCCCAAAGGCAGCTCGTGATAGCCTTTTTTATGTGTCATTGTTTTTTGATTGTAAAAAGTTAAAAGAAACCAAGTTAAAGCAGTTAAAAATCGTCATGAGCGCGCTCAACAATTTTTTAAAACAATTTTTAAGTGTCATCTTTATTAAAAAGAGCAAAACTCAAAAAAATAAAAAAACAAAACTATAAATATGTAGAATTATTATACTTAACTGATATTTTTAAGTGTGCGTTTATTATTACAAATTATACATGTTTAAAATATGTCATTATATAATACTCATTTTATCAGTTAAAACATGTTATTTCTTCCATTTTGCTAAAATAAGGCATAATTATATAACTAATTGAAAATAACAACTTCTTGTTTCCATGTTTTTTTATACTACTTTTACTTTACATTACATATTGTTCGTTGTATAAAATGTAAACATAGTAAAACCTCGATTTCAATTTTATTTAAAAATTTTAATAAGAACGATTAATGAACGATTATAAATTCGAAACGTCAGCGTTTTATGTTTTTGATGTCTTCATAACTTCATTTAAAACATTAATGAAAAATATAAGGAAATTAGTTATAAAACATGCGCTTTTTTTTATCAACTAAAAAATTAAATTATAGTATTTGTGAAATTAAACAATACATAATAAATTCTTTTACTCAGTAACGCATATGATTTCAAATGTAGCGAAGTACAATACTTTAGAAAAAAAAATACTTAAGTAAAAGTAAAAGTACACATTTAAAAAAATACTTAAAAAGTTGAAATTCACAAAATAACTACTCAATTACAGTAACGTGAATAAATGTAATTCGTTACTTTCCAGCTTTGCAAATTAACCAATATTTTTTATTAAAATTGCCTATTTTAAAATTGTGAAATTGCAATGGTTTTATTTTCTTTTTGTATAAAAACAAAACACAGTAACAAAAATTTCATATTTTTATGATACCTTTCTGTAATTTAAACTCAAAAAATTTCTCATTTTATTGTTCAAAGGTTTGAGTTAATAAAATTGAAAAAATAACGAACTAATTTTTTTTGCATAAAACATTGTAGTATTGTTTCATTAAAAGCGGTATAAAACTTGATCTTCTAATATTAAGTTTTGTTAATAACGAATCATTTTATATTCCACAAATTAGTTTTAATTGTCAGGATAATAATTTTTTACTTAAATAATGTAATTTTTTTTGAGCTAATTTAAAGTACCCATATTTAGGGCTGATCAAATAATGGACAATTTAAATTATTTAAATGAATAATTTTAGGAAAATTATTAATATAATTCAAATAATATATATAAAGTTCAAATAATTATGGAATCATTATAAATATTTGTTTTTATTACAAAGTAAATTGGTTCATGTTAAAAACCAAGGACATCCTTTTATGGGCTAATATCTTCCCAAAGATATGAAAACTGTTTATTTCTGGTTAAATATGACCTTAAAAAATATGTGTTAATCATTTCATCACTTAGTGATGTTCTAAACTTGTTAATAAATAAGCCAGCAGCGCTTGAGCATCTTTCAGCTTCCACAGATAAAGGCGGCAAAGTAGAAAGGGCTGAATTTAACTTTTTCAAACCTTTTGGTCGATTATTAGACGCTTTAAACAATGCAAACTAATTTTAATTAAATAATAACATATTTTTAGTTGGTGAAGCCACAACAGTGTCAGATAAATATTCATAAAGTTCATAAATTTTCCTCTTCTTTGCCAAAAATTATTTAGATTCTAGAGTAGCACTCTTGTTTTTTGAATCAATTGATGGGCTATTTTCAATTGAGATTATATGTTTCAAAAAAAGTCTTTTGTGTAGATCTTTTACAATCTTTGGAAGATCCTTCTTTTTTGGATATTAAAGGATTGAGTTTCCTTAATTTTATTATAACAATTTGGATTGTCTAAATATCATTTAAGTCCACTAATAGCAAGGTTTCTATTTTCGTTGATTCTTTTTAACACAGCAGTATCAGTCTATTTAGTAGGTATACCAAAGATACAAAGAATATCTGATCAAGATTTAAATTAAAATCTTTCATCTTTTTTATAATCATTTCAAATTCTTTCTCTGCTGTCATAGAACCATTAATCCAGGAGATTGAACCCGTCCTTTCAAAAAATGCAAATTTAAACATATATACCGATGGTTACTCTTTGATGTCCATTTATCTAAAGATAATGAAAAACCAGTGTCTGCTTTTTTCTAGAATTCAAAGTCATCAGCTAAATTGGACTTGACTTTTTTGCGATATTTCAAAAGCATACTTTTCATTCCATGTCTAATACTTGGAGTTTTTAAGTTTTGTGCTGTCCAACCATTTTTAATATCAATACTTTTCTCTAATTTAAAAGTTGGAATTAGATCAACTGTAACAAGTCTGGCAAAAACAATCTTAGGTTAATCAATCTTATTTCCAAGACAACAGCAGTAATTGAAGTCTGACAACTGTTTTTCTTAACTGATTTTTGTTTCTTTACCTCCAAAAGTTTTATAATTTTATAATTAAATAAATTTATAAATGATTTTCAACGTTTTTAAGATAATAAATCATCGAGCTCGGGGTGCTGGTTGAAATGTTGAAGAGCCATAATTGCACTTGACAATTGAACAATTTGAATAAATGTTTTCAAACTTAATAAAGCTTTTCCGTTGGTACGATCCACTGATTTTCTATTTCAGAATCTTATTTAAGTTTATGTCTTCTTAACAAAAGTAAAAGTAAACTTATGTTTTTTATATTCATAATGAAAAAATATGTTGCCACTACTCAGTCAAAGAAGCGTCGAACTTACTTTGTTGGCTAGACAAGCGAGAATAATTCATATTACCAAGTGGTCTGGGTAATATATATATATATATATATATATATATATATATATATATATATATATATATAATATATATAAAAATAAAAATAAACAATAATAAATAAGTATATATATATATATATATATATATATATATATATATATATATATATATATATATATATATATATATATATATATATACATATATATATATATACATATATATATATATATATAATATATATATATAAATAATAATTAAATTTTCATTTTTAATTACCAAGTTATTTATATTGAAAGAATTAATAGCAAAATTATCCCATTTTACTCCATATATAGAGTCGAAAACAATAAATGGAATAAAATCATATAAATATAAATCAAGCAATATGAAAAATAAACTATAATATAAGAAATTAAGTTTAACAAAAAATTTATCAATAAAGATTTTTATATCAAATTTCAAAGCTTCCATTTGATTTCAAAATTTCTCTTTTTATATGTAACTTAAATGAGTTTACTGATTTCACCATATTGAAACTGTTATTTTTAAAACTGATCCATATCTTAGGTCCTCGATATGTTATGCTGTACTCTTTATATTTAGTTAATTTACGAGGCAGTGCGATAAAACAGAGTTCCTTCTTACAGTTTATAGAAAGTTATAAAATTGTACGATACCCCTCAAATAAGTTTACATTACAAACGTAAAAACTTGAATTTTACATGGGATGCAGAACGCTCTGCTTTAGTCTCACTTGATGGGGTAAACATTGGCTATACGAACATTAACTTACAATCTTGAGTTTTATCAAAAACAAACATTTCAAGGCCGGAGACAACTTATTTTGATGTTTGAGCTTTGAAACATGAAGAAAACTTCATATTTAAGTATGTTCATATATATGAGGAACGTGCATGCTATGCAAAAAATTGCGGTGATTGGAGACTGGGAACAACAAAACCCAAAACATTAGTCCCCCCCCCCCAGCCCCACATAGGTGGGCATTGAGTCAGATTTTTTTTTTTTTCAATTTTAAACTTAAATTCTATTCATTGACGAATTTCAATTTTGATTCAATTATCTCTAGTTGTTGTTGTTTTACAGAATAAAAAAAGATTTTTTATATTATCTTTCTCTTTTTTTAAATTATAAAAATTAAAGAAATAAGCTATATTTATTAATCTACAAAGAATTTTAAAAGGTTCCTTATAAGAAATAAACTTCAAGAGGTTCTCGTGATTTAATGTTTTATTTTTTTTAATAATGAAACATCAATTAACATTTAAATAATATGCTAATAAAATTTTATTACAATCTAAATAATCAAAATTTATTACAATCTAAATAATCAATAAAGGCAATAATTAAACCGTTTTTGTGTAAGATCTCAAAGTTATTATTATTTTTTTATACTTATGGCTATATTGACATTTTAAATGTTTAGCTTTTTTAATAATCTTTATTAAATAAATCAAACATTTTAAATGTTCGATTTATTTAATACACTATTCCAAAAAAAGGCTTACCACCCAAACCTTCTGACCCAGAGAAACCCTCTTGAGGGATGATAGTACGTACCTGGAGGTTCAAAAAAATATTAAACTCAAAATCACTGATTGGCGTCCAAGAGAGAAAATTGCATTTAAAGTTTATGCTATAAATGAAAAGGTTCAAAGAAAATAAAATCAGTTGTATTAAAAAAAATTTCTGTATTAAATAAAAGTAACTCTACATACATAAAAAACAATGCAGTTAAATTCACTGTCAACAAAAAAAAAACAAAAAATCTTTTTAAATTTTTTTTCTGGAGTTAAGCAAACAAAGCCTTCGGAGTTTTGTAGCGCAACACAAACCTAAAAGTCGCGTAAAATTTCGGGAAAAGACGTGTAAATGTTTGTTTACATTTGTGTTTTTTAGATTTCTGTTTATTTAAAACAGGCATTTTGTAATGAAAAACATAGTTTTTCATTACAAAATGCCTAGTAGGGCAAAGACTCATGAAGAAAACCAAAAATGTATCTGCTTTCTTTATTTCAAAAAGGCTTCTAGAGCACTGACTGACAATACGAAACACAGATCACAGGTTATTTTACAGAAAAAGATTGATTTTCAAAACCCAAGAGTCCCTCTTGGTGTATGTGAGGCCTGTAGATCATTACTTAGAAGATGTGATGAAGGTTAGAAGGTCACTTTGCCAGAACTTCACAACTTTAATTCAATCAGTCTAGAAACACTGACCAGAACTTCAACCTGTGATTGCAAGTTTTGCTCAACTGCAAAATAACTCAGTCATTGGCCGTGGTTTTGCTCATGTATGTACAAAGAGTACTCTACACAAGAGCTTGGTTAAAGTCTCATCAAAGGACAGACTTGCTGCTGAAACAGTTGCAGTGTCAGTCATTTCTTCATCTGAAGCATCTTCACATGGAACAATTCGTCTTAAACAAGCACAAGGAGGCAATCCTTCAAGGTAAATAATGTCAATAATGTGATTAAGGAATATAATTGGTTTATATAATAGTTGAGAATCTTGACAACATTTTGTAATTTATTTTCAGGTTCATCACAACCCAAATGCCTATTTCCAGAAAAAGAAGTCCTTGGTGCTGGAGAAAAGTATAAATGAATACTGGTCTTTCTAACTCTGGAGTGCAGAAACTGGTTTCAACCTTGAACAATGTGTCACAGACCCGCATTGTAGAAAAAAGTTTTGCAACTAACTTTCAGTCTTTTGGGCGACAACTTGCACCTGAATTTACTCACACTGAGGTTCTGTTTTTATCAGAAAGCAAATCAGCAGAACCAAAAGTAGTTGCACATTGCATTAGTGCAAAGTCTCTTCTTGAGAAATATTTCTCAAAACCACCTCGTGAAAATGGATATAGATGGGGGAGTAGGCTTTCTCAAAGTCAGTTTGGTGTTATTAATTTGCAAAAAACCCCACAACATGTCACTAGAACACTTCTTCTATGAGAATGTGAAAACAATCTTAGAACTCGTCCAAGTGCACCAAAAAAGTTTCTTCTTGTCTTGTGATATGAAATTGCAAACATTATTTGTAGAATTTAGTCACATGCTAGTTCACATCCTTGTACATGGTGTGACATTGATGCAATGAATCTTGCAAGCTGTGGAACTCTTCGAACCTTTGGTTCTGTCAAGAAAAACTTTGAAGCTTTCTCTGCCTCTGGGGGTGATCACAAAAAAGCGAAAAGGCTTAACAACACTATTCATTCTCCAATTATCAGGGCCGCCGAGAGCCTTTAAGCCGCCCGGGACAAACCTTTTTTGACGCCCTTTTAGATTTCGCTTCATATATATACTTAGCATAGAAGAAAAAAAATACATTATGCCTTTATAGCTACTTTAAACTTTATTTCATTTTTCGCTAACTAACCACAGCATAAACAATTCCTAATTTAAATAAAATTTTCGAGCTTTTTTCGCGGCAAAATTATAAATTACTTCATCATATAACAATGATTTCGCGAGATCATTTTCAATAGACAACATCATAAGATTTGAAAGTCGCTCTTATTCTATGGTGGCTCTGAAGTGGTTTTTTATAATCTTAAGTTTACTAAAAGATCTATCACCCTCTGCAAAGGATATTGGCATTGTGTGAAAGATGCGCAAAAGTATGCATATCGACGGGAAAATTGGCTGTAATCCTTTGAAATAAATTTGATTTAAAATATTGAGAGAGTTACCCCTATAGAACAAGGAAGACGCTTTCAACCGGTCAAAGTGACAGATTTCCTCAACAAGATTATCTTCTTTAACGTCATTTGAATAGAATTTCGCAAGTTAACTAGCTTTGTCATCTTGTGAAAAAGGGTCTTTAGACTGAAGCCAGATAATGGAAAACTGAGAAGAAACTTTTTTCACCTTTTTGTAGAATTATGTGGTCCAATGCCATGTGGTCCAAAATTCTTTTCTGTATCGTCGAGGTAGTGGACTGTATTTGATGGTTCCTCGTGAAATTTTTTCGCTCCTCTTGTGCGTTTCACTTTAAATTCTGTATCAAAGCCTAGGTTTCCAGCCACTAGCTTTGCTTCAGTCAAAATACAATTCCACGACGAACGAATGCGACCAAGGTCATCTAGAAGTTGTTGAATGAGGATAACTTCTTTTTCAATGGTGATTGACTCCGTCTGGAGACATCAACTAACACCATCAATATTTTGCAATGTCTTATACAAAATGGTCAGGAGAAATATTGATTCAAATGATTTAGAATATTTTCCCAACAATTTCGCTTGATTGAGCATGTCCGCAGTTAGGTCAAGTTGATTAACGGTTCTATCCGAAGCAGCAATAGTTTCTCAGTAAAAAAAAGGATTTTATCCTCACATAAGTGACAAAACGTGGGTTTCTCTCGCAAATCATCATGTTGGTCGTCAGCAAACTGTTGGCCGGCGCAAGGCGGTCCAAGGCTTGCTGAAGACGATAAGCCAAGAGTAGACGGGCGGTTAAAAATTTGACTCAACAGCGGCGTCGGATTACCTCCAACTAATCAATTTACTCCCTTGGATTGCAAATCCCTGTACTAGATGGAACCCTTCACATGTTATACCAGGTGTTGTATCCACCGCACACGAATCCGCGTAAGTCGTTTGGAAATACAGCTCGTACCACGAGCTTGTGTATCGTTATCCAAGCTAACTCGGGCATTCACCGCAAATTTCTAAGTTTCGTTCCCGAAAGATGTTGCCTTATAATTTGGGCGCTTTCATTACATGCAATTGTTTGTAATGGTCTTCCGACCTTGGCCAGTTTTAACTTGCTAAGTATCCACTGGGTTTTACACGTTTTTGTTCCAATCGCCTCTACTGCAATACCTACAACCGTTATCTCCTCAGCGCCTCTGCCGTTATTCCACTCAAGTTCTTGAGTCCAACTCCTATCAAGCCTAAGTGGGTCGTATTTAGCGACTTTTGCATCTTCACATTGACTTAGTGTTTTTGCGATTTCTCGTACGGACATGCCATTTCGATGACAGTTATTACGCCGTTATCTTTTACAACAATATCGGGCTTATTACGCCTGCCGTTTCCAGAGAGACACATCCTCTCGCGCCAAACCCGCCTGCTTAGCCCACAATTGAGTCTTTTATCATAAAGCAAGTTATGACGTTTTGAGTATCCATCCCAGATGGTATGACATCCAGCCAAGATGTGACGATCAGTTTCTGCTGTTAAACTACAGCACCGACATCTTTTGAGAGTCTGGTCGGCTATGCCGCTTGACAGATTGATCTTTGTTGAAATCATTTTTGCCTTTGCCTTCCAAACTAGAATTTTGTTACCAGGTCTTAGATTCTTTTCCAATAACCAGTGCCGGTTCACCGAGGACTCTGCTATAGTCTTAAGGGCGCCTCCATTGGTTTGATTACCAATTTTGTTCACCCTCTTAACCTCACAGTACTTCCTGGCGGCATTCAGCTTTATGCCTGTTAATTCGGCTCTTTTCCACAAAAGTCTTTTTAACTGCACAATGCGGGCCTTGACAACTCCGACTACTCCGTCCGTTGACTTATCCATTTTTTCCGCAGCCCTCATACGTTGTATGACGATTCCTGACACTACATCAGGAATTCCTAAGCCTTTGCTCGAATACATCCATTCACTATTGCACCATTCGGGGAAGTGAATGATGGATTTCACCCATCCCCTCACAAATCGTGACCACTTACGGAGCTCACAGATTTCGCACCCGGACATCCGGAGAACATAGTTTGCTTGGGCACAAACTGCCTCTTTCAGCACCTTCACTTTTTGATCAGGTTTGAGCTTACACTCCCTTAGCCTGGTTAGCCAAAGTTTCCGTTTCTCAATCGGAAGAGCAATCTTACCAGCTGGATCAATCATTACCCCAAGATATTTTCCAACACTTTTGTATGTCATAGATGGGATTTCAACATTCTGGTTATTAACTTTCCAACATCTGTGCGTCCTCATAAGGACTTTCATGGACCGTTTGCCTTTTACAGGCAAAATGCCTAACGACTAACACTTTGCTGGGTTTACAGCTAAATCCTTCTCCTCGAAGAACGTATTGCACACGTTCATTAACACATTCATTTCAACTGAGTCCTTTACCAACAACACGTTGTCATCAGCAAAAGCTATGGAATAAATGACGCGACCTTCTAGCTCAAGACCGCAGCCAGTTACTTCTAATCTCTCAGCTAGTTCATCTATTACTAGATTGAACAGCAAGGTAGATATACATCGAGTCGAGTCATCGTTTTCCCAACCGTAATGCTCGTGACAGCTCCCGCTAATAAGCTGTCCACCACTTTTACCACACTTTGCGGTACTGCTTTCCTTAACAATGCTTTCTCTATCGAGTCGTAAAAAATCGTATCAAACGTTTTTGCAAGATCGACAAATACAACATTCTGTTCCCACCTGCTCCTACTGTAAGACTGGAGAATGCTTTAGATGGTTTTTACATTTTCAAAGCACCCATCCAGCGGGACGAATGCTTTCTGTTTCACATGAAGTTGCAGGTTTTTTCTGATCCGACTGTCCAAGATCTTAGCGTACACCCTATTCAGCATATTGCCAATCGTCACAGGTCGGTAGTTCGACGTTAGATGCTTCTCGCCACTTTTATGCAAGAGTATAGTTTGGCACCTATTTTCCACTAAAGGGATTCCATGCAAGTACCACATATTAAAGATGATACACATTTGGCGTGGGCTCGTCTTTTTCACGTCCTTTAGGAGCAAGCCGTCCGGACCCCCTGAGGCATCCTTCTTTAAATTTTATAGCATTTATTTTCTTGAATCTAATTCAATAAATGAAATTACAAGTTGTTCAAGTGAAGTAAGTAATTATTTCTAAATTAACAAGACTGCGAAGTCTTGTTGATTTAGAAATTTTTGATTTAGTAAAAAATATCGCATGAAAGATTTTTAAACATTTATTTTTAAAATTTTTAATTTAGATTGTTATAATTTGTGCGCAGATAACCTATTTTTTTAATGTAAAAACATAACTTACTTTTCAAGTATTATATATTAAATTCTATTATAAAGTATATGAATATCTTAAAAACTATATCTTATAATTGTTTAGTTATACTCTAATGAAACAAAAACTACTTTATACCTGCATTGATAGCCTACAAGTTTTTATCTGTTGACAAAATTTGTTGGTGGGCGTCTGGTGCTATATAAATATTTTTATTTATATTTTTGCTATGACCAAAATGTTTAAAAACTAAATTTTTTTCTGAATCACTTAGGGTTATTGCAGCCATAAGCGAGCTTAATCTACGCCTATTTGTAGTACCAGTTAATCTAGACTTATTTACAATAGGCAGTTTATCATAAACATTAGTTAAGCTATGCCAGCCAGAACAATGCTTTTCTGAATTTCGACAACTAGGAAATGCGTAAACATTTGATTCCAGAACTCCCACATCGCTTCTAACAACTGGATCGAATAAAATTTCCGTAGCCCGGACAGTAGCTTCAGGAATTAAAGCAGGGACAAGATGATTTAAACCTTTGCCACTTTAGTAAGTTATTTTCATCTTTGTTTCATTTATTTTTGTTAAATCTTCAGCACGTTGTTCCTCTAACCATGCATCCTACGTTGCTTCAAACTACTCGCGTAACCAAAGACGGGCAGGCTCACCGCCTCGCCTACCATTAAATTTTCGCGTCACGGTAAGGAAGGAGGCGTGAACTTCCTGGTTAAATGCACTACCGCGGTGCTCTGTGACAAGACCGTTAGGACTTCTTGGGGCACCTAAATAAAAAAAAAAAAATTAAATAAAACAAGGCTTGTACTTGTAGCATTACGCAATTCAACGTAAGCGTGAAGATCCCATAAGGCAAAGTTATCCTCTTTGTACTTTTTCATAACAGATATGGAATAATCATGTTTCATTTAAATATCTGATTCAAATGGTAATTTTGATGGTTTCTTTTAACTCATGTTTATGCGTTCATTTATATCATACATTGCATCCCCAAATATCTCATTTTCATGAAGTTGTAGAAGAACTAAAAAATCAGAGATTGATTTAGCTGAATCATCATAATCTTGAGCCAAAAAGTTTATGATACTTTTTTTTGCACTGCTAGAAATTAAATAATATAAGGCAGCTTTTAACTCTGATTTTTGATTTTTAGAATACGTATCTATATATACTTCAATTGCAAGCTTCAAAGAGCTAAAGTTTTGTCGATGAAACATATCGGATGCATTGCAATAAATTGGTTTTACTTCATAATTTTTAAAATGTGGGTATTGATGGCTTAATCGTCTTATGTCATTTCGAACAGAATTTTGAACTTCACTTTTTGTGCTAAGTTTTCTTTTCACTTTCTCGTAAAGTAGTGACCCAATCATCAAAGTTATTTGGTCACTCTTTGCAGTAATGGATCAATAAGATCATCTCTAATTACTTGCAAAATTTCAGTTTTGAAATTTAGACTTAATCCTTCTTTTGATTTATCAGTAAGGATTTATTAGTTTGTGTTTTTTTGCAATGTATTGAAAGTCTTTGAAATGATTTACCACAGATAAAACATAATCTTTTAAGTATTTTAATTGAAACCTAGAAAAATACATAAAATTTGATATCGGATTGTATTCATTTGTAAAACTATAATTAGTTTGCAAGCATTACTAAACTTACTGTTTTACTTTATGAGTATTTTTTATCGTGCAACAAGTCAAAAAATAAAATTATTTTAGGTAGCTTAACTGTAGGATTACCAAATATGCAATTAAATTGCATATTTTAAAAATAATCTAAAAGCATATTTTCAGAAGTTGAGTTTTAGTAACTTTATTCAGGAAGATCATGTAAAAGATAATCAAATTATTCTTAAGTATCAGCAAACACTCTGAGAATTGGTCAATATTTTTATTATTAGGCATTTAAAAAGATTTGACTATTTAATACTGTAAACAAAATTACTAGTGCTTCAGTATTTTAGCTACAAAATTTTTTTGACTTATTATAACTAATGTCAGATCTGTATTTCAGGCGTTTAGTAAGTCTCTAAAGAAGTCTTAAATGAAACATATGTTGTTAAAACCCTGCCCCTTAGGGTTAGGCTCAGGGTTTAGTTAAGGTATGGCTTTCAATATAAAAAAACTTCTTTGTTGGGTTCAGGGTTCGAGTAAGAATTTCAATAAATTTCAATAAGTGTTTTGCATAAAACATGACTTGATTTTTATATACCTACTAAAGAGCCTGAAATACAAAAAGAGCCTGATGAATGTGTTAAACTATGAGTTTTGCTATACATTATAGTTATTAGTCTAATGGTTTTGGTTTAGTATTCAGTTAAGCTTAATTTAAAAAAGTAATTTTTATTGATGTTTCTTTGCAAGCAACTTTTAAAAAAAAATCTCGCTTGTTAAACTTTTTTTTTTGTTCATCTTGTAGTACTGGAAAAAACCAGATTTAGTTTTAGCCCAAAATGATTATATTAACTAATTTTTTGTACTTTGTTATTTGGGATGTTGGTTGTTAGTGTAAATAAAAGTTTATTTTTGGTTTCTAATTTTTTTAAATTTGTATAATCACAACTTATTAATCAAATGGTATTATAATTAAGTTATCAAATCTTGCCATAACAATGTTGATATAAATTTGTTGCCTATATACCATACAGTATAAGCTGATAGTATAAACTATATACCATATAGTATAAGCTGTATAGTGTAAACTATATACCATACAGTATGAGCTGTATAGTATAAACTATATACCATACAGTATAAGCTGTATAGTATAAACTATATACCATACATTATGAGCTGTATAATATAAACTATATACCATACAGTATGAGCTGTATAGTACAAACTATATACCATACAGTATAAGCTGTATAGTATAAACTATATACCATACAATATGAGCTGTATAGTACAAACTATATACCATATAGTATAAGCTGTATAGTATAAACTATATACCATACAGTATGAGCTGTATAGTATAAACTATATACCATACAGTATGAGCTGTATAGTACAAACTATATACCATACAGTATAAGCTGTATAGTATAAACTATATACCATACATTATGAGCTGTATAATATAAACTATATACCATACAGTATGAGCTGTATAGTACAAACTATATACCATACAGTATAAACTGTATAGTATAAACTATAAACAGCTGTATAGAATAAATTATAAACTATACATATTTTTGCACTAGTTTTTTAACGAGTGTCTTTCTTATTTTTACTGTGTATTGTGTTAATACCTAAATTTTCCGGATGCCCAATATTATTACATATATGTCGCTAAAAAAGTATCATTATTAAGTTATTAAGCAAAATTAACAACTTTTCTGTGTAATATATATAAACTTTACAAATATTAAATTTTTTATGCAACTCATATAGTTTATTTTGTAACTCAGAATAAATAAGAAGAAATTGTAAATAAGAAGTAAAATCATTAAATAAAATGTACTTAATACTTATTAATATTAGTTATATTATTTATATTAAAAAAAAATAATATTAGTAATGTTAGAAAGTATTTGTAATAATAAAAAAAATGTTTGTGTAAATGAAAGATATCTAGCAATGTAAGGAATACTTTGTAATTATTACTTCTAAAATAATAAGTATACTTTAATGCTTTGATAAGTAATAGGTAATATATTATGATGCCAAATACAAGTTATCAGAATTAAAAAATGTTTTTTATTTATTTAGGTTGTTTTTGGGCGCACTTTGTCATGGTGTCTGCTGCTATAATTTTTTTTTTTTTTTGATTTATAAGATAAAGTTTTAACGTTATTACCTACATATAAAAGCACAAATAAATAAAATTACATTAGCTTGTTTTTACAAGTTAATATCTTAGATAAGTTTTTATATAATTTAATTAGGTTGAAACATTTGGTATGTAAACTTATCCTTATAAATTTCTTTATATTAAATTACAATATTTCAAGGGGTTATATATAGCCTCGTTATTCAAGTAATAATAAAGTATTAGCATCTTTTGTATTATATATTTCACACTTTATTTGTTATTAATAAATTACTAACCATTTGAAACAGATAGCCAACTATAGTTAATAATGTTATTACACTGTGCACCAGAGAGACCGCCAGGTTTTTTGTCGTGGCACTCATACAAAGTCCTTATAATAAAAAGAAAGTATTATATATATTGTTTTAGAAAATATATTTACTGAAATCGAAACGCATTGTTCTCATACCTTTTCTGATTATAAATATATTATAAAATTGTAATAAAAATTCTTAATTTTTCGCCGGATTTAACTTAAAAAAGTGTTAAAAAAAATTGTTTTTATCCCTGGAAACCACTATTAGATATTTTTTTAATGGAGGTAACATAATTTATTTTGAAAAATATATTATTTAATAGAATAATTTAAAATAAAATTATAAATGTTTATAAAATAATTTGATATATATATTTAACTTAGAATTAGCTATTTATTGCATTAATTATACTGTAATCTCATATTAGACGGATATATAAATTTGATTACCCCCTGTACTAATTAATCAAAAAAATTTCCGAGATATAAAAAATGGTATCAAGTAAATTTTCATATTGTGGACAGTTGTGTTATTTAGGAGATGTATTTCATTCATATAAATATGAATTCTACTTGTTGCTGTTGCTGGGAAAAGTATGGAGATAGATCAAAATCATTGAAAAAAATGAATAAAAACTTAGAAGAACAAATTCAACTGTTTATCTTTTCAGGATATTCGATGAACAACGGTTGCTATCCATCAGTTGTTTGTCGGTTGCTATCCATCAGTTGGTTGCCGAAGAAATCTTTACAGACTCAAAAAGGGAGACTCACCTCGTGGTGAATGGGGAGCTAAGGTTACCAAGGTATAATTAATGATTTTTAAGTTCCATTTATTGTTTTTGTTTTTTCTTTTGTTTATTTATTATTGTACATTTATTTAGGTAGAGTGGAAAACTCTTTTGAGAAATAGCTCTAACTCTTTCAAATGAGATAACTAATTTACTGACAACTGAGTCAAGAATATGTTCCTTTTGCTATACATTACCTGCACCTGGTTATTCTCATAACTGTAAACCTACCAGTGCTGTGGCTAATATCATTACACTATCATTTTATCTAGGTTCTCTTCAAGCTTAACAGGTAAAAAAACTATATTTTTTTATATAAGTTTTATAAGTTTTTAGTTTTATTTTCAAATTTCATTTTGTGAAAATTTTACTTAGGTTGCTTCTGGAATTATAAAAAATAAAATGGCTACACAAAGTTTGATTGACGGATCAACATTTTGTTTATTTACAGGAGGAAATCCGCTCAAAGTCACAGTTGGCACACCAGAAAACAAATCAAAAAAATTTTCTATTCAGTAGCTTTCCATTGAAATAATAAAGCAATTACAAATTGTGTTAGAACTTTTAAATAGAAAAACAAAAGAGATGCTTTCTACTTTACGCAAAGGTATATGTTCAAAACACACCAGATTTTGTACTTGACTTGTTAAAATTACGTGGTTTAGACCCAACTTCAGCCTTTGTAAGGATTTCATTGGATGGTGGAGGTTCATTTTTTAAAGTAATCATCAATGTCTTTGATTGTCAAAAAGATAACGAGTCAGACAAGTACTTAAATAGTGACGTTCAATGGTCTCAATTTTTAACTATTGTTGAAGATATTCCTGAATCTAACTATAATTTGAGGCTTGTTATAGAAAAATTAAATTTGCAAGATGTCAGTTTTTATGTTGCTTTTGACTTGAAATGTGGAAACGCGCTGTTTGGTTTATCAGGACATTCTGGGAAACAAGCTTGTTTATGGTGTGAAGGAATATCTACATTAAATTTAGGGACAAAACGAACTCTTGGCAGTATCGATTATTGGTACAATAAATATTTAGAAAATAACTCTGTAAAATCATCCATGCAAGAGTTTATGAACTGCATTAATCCTCAAATTTTGTATATTACTTTGGATCCGAATACTTTAATTGAACAACTCGTTCCTCCACCTGAACTTCATTTGTTAATTGGTTTTGTTTTACTGATTGGAAATTTTTTGTTAGAGGTCTGGCCAGGATTTGATGATTGGCTAAAGTCAAAAAATGTTATTCAGCGAGGGTACCAAGGCAGAGGCTGGAACGGAAACAATTCTAATAAAATTTTAGAAAATCTGGATTCTCTTGAAACAAATCTTAGAAACATTTACTTATTTGATTCCAATTGCACAGTGTTTGAGAGATTTTAGAAATGTAAAAAATTGTTGCTTTTCCACCAATTTACAAACTGGCTTCAAAGAAGCAATAACAAATTTAAAAAACTCATTTCTTTCCGCACAAGAAGTTGCAATAAATTTAAATAAACAAATAAATACAACATGGAAAGTCCACATTCTATTGTGTCATGTTCAGCCTTATGTGGAACACCATAACAAAGGATTGGGTAACTTTGCTGAACAATGTGGAGAAAGTATTCATGCAAAGTTTAAACCAACATGGAAAAGGTTTAAGAGGCAAAAAGAGCATTCTGAATATGGTGACAGACTAATATCAGTAATAGTTGATTTTGGAGCAAAAAGATTTCGATTTTGTTTAAAAAATTATTTATATAGTTTGTTTGTTTTGTGGATAGTTTGTTTCAAATTTGAGCATACATGAAATAGTTTTGGATGTGTAGACTAAAACACTTAATATGTGTATCGACTCAATAGTTATTTTTAATTGAAGAAGAGTTAAATTTATCTGTATCTTTGACATATTTCTCTGGAGCAAGAAGAATTGTTCATAATTTGTTGAATTATGTACAATATTTTCATAAATATTATAAATTATTTGAATTTGTTTTGTTTGTTTAAACTTTGTTTAAAATATTTGACATTTATCTTTAAAAAATTGTTGTAACAGACATCTAAAATGTTGAAATGGGCGTAGGGCCCCTCAATTTTACCCTTTGCCTCATTTACGACCCTTGACTTTTTTTTGTTTAAAAAAAAAAGATTTTTCTATTTTTAATAAACAAATACTTTTGAATAAAAAACTTTTTTTTTGTAACGTGCAACTAGCATACCTAAATGAGCTTATACCCCCTTGTATTTACCTTTTTGCCCCATTTATGACCTTTAGCAATTTGTTCCGATTTTTAAAATCATTTTTTTTATTGTTTTAATACAAATACTTATGAATAAAAAAGGTTTTATTTGAGTGACACGACACAAAATCTGGCGGTCTCTCTGGTGCACAGTGATTAATGTCCTCCCAGACTTATATGCAATATTAATAACATTTTATTACAAAGACTTTTTTTATTATTAATATTTATAAGAAATAAAATTAAGTTAACTACTTTTTTTTTTTTTTTTTAATCTGAACCTGAATCAAAACTGAATCGAATAAAAGTTGCCTCATTTAACTCAGGGACCTCTGGCATTTTATACAAATGCTTTTTTCGCTTTAGCCGCATTCTGTTTAGTCTAAGTTCTTTTTTGCTAGATTACTTGATAAATTAACCTAATTAATTCGTTTGTAAGAGCGTATGTAATAAATTTCCGTCATAGATCAAAGGTCAAAAATCTACTATATAGAACTGTTGCACGCCGTTTAACTCGAACTGTATAAAATAGCCGTATGAGTTTTATAATTTTATCAAAGATAAAATTAAAAATTACGTTTTACGTTGTTTAGTCGTTCTCTTAAGCGTAATTAATAAAATCCTAAGCGTATTGTGGAGTTATTAATTAATTCGTGAAGAAATTTCTGTACTTTTTTGTACAAAAATGTTCTGTTAATTAATTTTATACAATTAATTATGCGTATTAAAAATATTCACAGTTATACTCTCGAGTCCTTAATAAACGTCCCCACCCGTTTATTAGTTATTGGATATTTTTCCCACCCACCCTAAGCTTATTAAGACCCTCGTTCTCCCCGTTTGATAATTTTTACTTATTATCAACAAAAAATTTATATCTCAAAGACAAAAAAAAAAAAAAATTCAGTGAAAATTGGCCATAACATTAGAAAATAATTTCAGTCACCGATAAAAACAAAAACTTTCAGTGTAAACTGGCTTTAAAAATTGTCGACTTAAGAAATCTCAATTTGCTAAAAAATGAACTTTTAGTTTATTTTTCAACAAAACTTTGATTTTACTCTTTTTTAATTTTTTTTTTGGTTTTTTTGGTTTAAACTCCATAATTCCATAGATTTGCAAAGCTTTGGTTTTAATAGGATTTAATATGCTGAATATAAGTTTTTGCGAAGTATAAAACTTATATAAGCATAATATGTTTTTGGATTTAATATTATTAAATCCATTTGAAATTATGATAAAACAGCAGTTGAAAAATGCGCATTTGACCGCAAGCCACGTTAAAATAGTTTTATGCGTGTTTTGTAAAAAATATTGGTTCGGATTTAAAAGTTAAAACTTTTTATAAAAAATATTTATGTTGTAAAATGGCGTCAGATCAGAAATTTTCAAGAACCGGCCGATGTAAATACAGTTTAGAAGAAAAAAATGCTTTGGGAAAGCTTTGTAAAAGTTACAAAAAAGAGTACAATTTATCGGTTGCTAAAAACTTTCTATTAGTAAACTTCAGTGAAAAAAGAAGGAAACACGTTAATACATAGCCACACGAAGGTTACCTTGCAAGAGCTGTGAGAGAGTTTTATTCTGACCTTAAAGACATGAAACATGATAACCCCACCTTAAAATAAGCCCTAAAACTTGAGAGAAGATGTCTAAACCAAGTCGAGACAGATGAAACGAGACAAGCAAATCAAAGTGTCGTCAAGCAGGTGGTGGACGATAATTAATCATCCAGATGTCGGACAACTTTTATTTGAGTGGTTTGTAGACATCCGTGGAACCGTTAAAGCTCGTTTACCCAGGAGAATGTTTACAGCGCAATGCAAAGTTTTTTATGAACAGTGGCTTGCCCAACAACCAGAAGAGGTGCCAGAGAATAAAATTATTTTCTTCAACAATTGGGTAAATGAGTGGATGAGTGAGCATGGTGTCAGTCTGTACCATCCTAACAAACGCTTTCAAATAATGCAGGCCGACCGTGAAGAAAGAATCTTTGAGTACCTGAAAAATATTTGAACTATACGTAAATACTTTATTGAAAATTTTGGAGTTAATCCACCTGTGCTGAATGGTGACCAAATGCCACTCCACCGGAATGAAAGTTCTAGCCAAAAGACCTTGAACTTCACTGGTTTGGGCACATACGTCAAAGAAAATTATTCTCTTTCAGGAGAACGAACTACTGTTTACACTCAGGTTTGCAGTGTCCTTAAAGTCTCACTTAAACCAGAATTTCTGTTTAAAGGCAAAGTTGTTTGGGTAAAACTTAATCCTCTTTAAGATGTAAAGTTTCAATAGGCACCTAAAGGTTCCTATCGATTGAAACATATGCTGAGTACAATAGCTAATTTATCAAATAGGCACAATATTTATACACATCAAAATTACGGGACTTATGTGCTAGATGGTTATAGTGTGCACATTATGCCAGAAATCAAAGCTGTCTAACTGAAGAAAGGCAATATTTATGTTGTTATAGGTGGTGGTATTACAGGAGATGTCCAAATTAACGATACAGATTTTCACAGGCCTTTAAAAGTTAAATTCCAAGAATTGGAACAAAACTAGTCAATTTAAGGCACTGTGGGTAACCAATGCTTTCGACGGAACCGAGGATTATCTTGTTTCGGAAAGGGTTTTTGCCTTAGTGGGAGAAAAGCTTCAAGCTTCTCCAACTAAGGCAAATCAAATTTCGAAAAAACCTGATGCTTAACCCAAGCCCAAGAAACTTGAAAGATCTCTAGGGGCTAATTACACCTTCAATAGGAGTGAAACGAAAGCAAGGATACAAAACTTGTGAAACAGAGCGAAGACAAGGAAAATGATACAAATGTGGAAACAGGTGCTATAGAAAATCAAGATGAAAACAATCGAGTTAATTTAAATACCGTTAGCTCATCCAACATTTTATTAGGTGATTTATGTCGAGACTAATGATTTAAGAAAAGATGCTGTTTTCATTTATGAATTAGGAAAACTCTTAAGTAATGCAGAAACATCTATCCAATTTATTCCACATCTTACAAGATTTTTTTGAAAACGAGACTTTTAAAAGCAAATTAGACAGACAGACTGAATTCTTAACTTTTCAAAAAATAATTTTTTTTAACTAATATAGCTTTTTTTAACTAATATAGAGTATGTACATTTTGTGTGATTTTTCAGAATTACTGTTTCAAAAAGAAATTAGGATTTATATACTATTTGCCACCTAATATTATGTTTTTTTTTATATGCAGACGATTTTTATGCAAGTTATTAAATCTTTATTATAGAAAATCTTATTTGAGTGTTTATTGAAACCGCATTATTTATATTGGAATATAGCCTGTAGTTTAAATTTATTCAAAACTTAAAATGGCACCAGAACATTTTACTTTAGCTGGTTTTACTTATAAACAAGAAACTTTTAATAATACAAAAATAGGTAAAAATGTCACTTTTTAAGACATGAAAGTTTTTAGGTTTTTACGATTTCAACATTTATCAAAAGGCGATAATTTAAACTTACACATTTGGAGCAGTTTTGCAAAGTTACATTACTTCGTTGCTCATTAAATTTAAAAAAATTCTGAGAACAATTTTGTTTTAACTTATTAACATAATTTTCACTTTATATTTAAATGTACTCTTATTTTTTTATTTATGATTACTACAACTATTATCATTAACTTCTTGATTATTTATTTTTTGTTATTATCATCAAAGTATGATAATAATAAAAAATAAGCAAGCAAGAAGCAGTTTTCATTTGTTACCTAGCTACCATTTTACATAAATCTTTTTTATTTTTAATGTCAGTATAATATTTGCTGTTTAGTTTTTTATTTTAGTTATATGTGTTATTTCTGTTATATGTGTTATTTTAGTATTTAAAGGTAGTTGTACCTTAAAAAAAAAACTTAACGGTAAATTATTTCTTTCTTTTTCGTTTTTTTTTAAATAAGTCTAATATTTTCACTTGTAATTATTTTTCTTATTATATTTTAGCTTTAAAGTTTTATGAAAAATTAACGAAATATTATAAAATGTAATAAAGAACAAACAATCAAACAAGCAACAAAAAATAAAATATTATACAAAATATAAAAAAATATTATACAATATATAAAAAATATTATACAATATATAAAAAATATTATACAAAATATAAAAAATATTATACAAAATATATAAAATATTATACAATATATAATCATAAGAAATGTAGATAGCAACATAGAGAAGCTAAAACATTATATCGAGTTTCTTAGCAAGATCTTGGTACTTAAAATTCGATGTCATACTTTTAATCTCTTTCTCATAAAATCATTAGGAAAGCAGTTTAAGAGTATTCTGACAAATATATAGAATCAATTCAAACGTAGAAATTACAAATTAATATCATCTAAATTAAAAACTAACAAACATAAGATAAAATCAGTGGCCTGGCAAAGGTGGAGTGGTTGGGCGGGCTGCCCAGGCGGCACTATTTTAGAGGCAGCAAATTTTTTTTGATTAGGATAGTTTATGTGTTGTCATAATAAAAATTCATAATTTGTATTAGAAGTACAATACTAAATCCGTATAATTGTAAAACTATATCAGTTCTTAGTTTGAATATGTCAAGAATTTATAAAAAAAACTTGTAAGCAGAAAGTCTGTAACCTGTACTTTATAACAGGTACACCATAATGCATTAAAAATTTAAAAACTGTTTATTAAATCAAGAACAACCAGCTTCAAAATACAAAATATCCATATCGGCATCAAAGATAAAGTTAAACACGCATATCTCAAAAAGTATGATAACTAGTTAAAATGTATTTTGTTGATATAAATAACTCCACGGCTTTTTTGTGGAATCGTATAGCAAAATAATATTTAGACAAAATCATGACTTGTTGAATTTGTATCTTCATACTTTTTATGTAAGTTTTGTCTTAAAATCTATCTTAAAACCTTTTCGTAAATTTTTGATTAAAAAAACTTAGTAAATTTCTTACTAAGTTTTTTTTTTTTTTTTTTTTTTTTTTACCATAACATTTCTATTTTCATAGATTCAATGCATCATTTGGTTCCTTTTACTGGGTTATGGCAAAGTCACTTTAACATGCGGAGTGAGTTTTGCCCACCACTTAAACCCTCTAAAAAATACTTAAAGTGGTTAATTATGAGAAAGGTAGTTTTAATTATCATACCTATGCTCTTCTAACGGTGCTCGGTATTTGAGGAAATAACATTTGTGGTTTTCATGCACAAGACGTTAAAGTGTAAAATCGACCAAAGCCACTCGAGTTTACGTTAACTTATTAATTTACAAGAAAAGGTTGTTTTTTTTAAAAAAAAAAAAGGTTATATAAACTTCATCAACTGCTGTGAATTCTGTTACATTTATTTGGAACTATGGAGCAGTTTCACTTATACGTTTTTCCTCAATCCATGCTAGGATGTTTTGACTTCTGTCGCTGTTTAGCGCATAATGGAAACATAATATAGTGCAAGGGGAGGAGGGGACTCAAAAATCCTATAAGCTAAGGAGCAATTAATGAAAAAAAAAAACTTATGAAAAAAAACAGATGTACTAGGTCAAATGCTGAGGTACGTTGGTTGTTTTGCAATTATTTTAGTTTTTGGGTTTTATCGGGTCTTTGAATTCAGGATGACTCCCACAACCAGAGAAAACGAAAACAGAAAACAGATGTACTAGGTCAAATGCTGAGGTACGTTAGTTGCATTGCAATCATTTTTGTTTTTGCGTTTTCTTGGGTTGTGAGAGTCAGAATCGGTCCGTCAGGAAATAAATAGTACACACACATACCTTAAACAAAAGAGTTGATGCGATATCAAACTAGATGTTTTGCCCACTGGTGGGGCGTAGGAAATTTTCAGGGGGCAATTTGATTGTTCAGGGGCATTGGAAAAAAAATGGACTTTTTCAGTCTTAATTTAACCACTTAGTCGAATCTCCAGGAAACGTCCATTACGAAGTGCATCATGCTAAATTTTTTTGCTGGAATGCATTCGGAAAACTAAGATTTGCTTCGGCAAACTAGGATTCGGAAAACTAGGATTTGATACGGAAAACTAGAATTAGGACTAGGATTGTCAGTTGTCAGCTTGTATCGTCCTGACAATATGAGTTACCGTTAATTTGAAGTAAAAGTAGTGCTGTGCTTACAAAAGCAGTGATGTGCTTACTAGAAATAAAAGCTTGTTAGAATTTATCTTTGTTTTCAAATTTTTAATACATTTTGTAAATAAATATAAGTGATATTTAAATATAATTGGTAAGTAAATATAATTGTAAATATATTTAATTAATTATTTAGAATTTAGATGCCTCATAGAAAAATAAAAAAATATGTAATGATTGTTACGAAAACAATTCCCTCAAGACAATCATTTCAAACGCTAGTTCGGAATAACGAATAGCGATTGCGGAATAAGCAATCCTCTTTGGAGAATTGCACGAAAACTTATTGCGAAAGTTTTCCCTTGAAAGACTAATTCCGCACGAGAAATTCTAACCACTTAAAAGCCTTAGCGCTGTTTATATATAACTAGTTGTTTATAATTTAATATTCAAATATAGAAATAAATACAATACGAAACGTGGATTCTCTTTCAATAATAAATAAGAATACGGAACATTACAAAATATATATTTTTAATTTCCTAATTGATTTTAAAACTCATTTTTTAGCCCATGAGTAGTGCTTGCCAGAAAAAAATTCAGCAGTACTCGGAAGAGCATTTAAAATTTAGTTTCATACCTGCTGTCCGTGTTGCACGGTTACCTTTTTGCCTATTATGCCAACAATGCTTGAGCAATGAATCAATGAAACCAGGTCGTCTTGAAGCACATTTGAAGGCAAAACATAAAGATCAAATTAATTCAAACTTGAATTATTTTCAAATTTAAAAAAAAAATTATGAAAAAAGAGCAAGTCTCTCTTTACTGCTCATAATGTTAATATTAATCGCACTCTTGAGGCTAGCTATCAAATTTCATTACTCATCGCTAAATCTGGGAAAAATCATGCAATAATAGAGCTGTTAATCAAGCCTTCAATATCAACATTTGTTAAAACTGTTTTTGGAGATGATGACCAGGACGTGAAAACCATGCCACTAAGTAACAATACTGTCAGCAGAAGAATGGACGAAATGAATAAAGGTGTTGAAATACAACCTATCGAAAAATTAAAAACAAGACTTTTTTCGCTGCAAATAGACGAATCAACATTAAGAGACGGCGAGGCAGTATTACTTACGTATGTCAGATACATTTATAATAATGATTTTGCTTAAGAAATGTTATTTTGCAAATTATTAAAAAGCACCACTACCACTAAAGATATATATAGTACTCTAAAAAGTTAACAAGATACAAATAAAATACCGATGAAAACTAAAACATCATGTGCTGCTGATGGTGCTCCTAATATGATGGGCAAAAAAAATGGTTGCTTAAAACTGATAAAAGATGAAAATCCAGGTATGCTTCTTGTGCACTGTGTTATTCACAAGGAAAACTTGTTAGCTAAAAATCTTTCTCCTATTCAAAATAAAAAAATGAACTTAGTTGTAAAATTCATTAATTGGACCGCTAATTTTGAATGTGGTGTAAGTCCGTTTTTCAAAAAAAGTTATAAATCACATAACTTACATTTAACTTAGTGTGCACATTTTATTTATAAACAATTTACAATTAGCATTTAAACATATCCATATGCTTTGATCAATTTAAAATTTGTTTATAAATGAAATGCATAACAATTGATTATGAAAATGATGTAAGTCCATTTTCTTTACAATTACTCATTAAGAGCCGTTTTTTCTAAGAATCAGGCAAATTCCTGAAACTGTGGAAGTGACCTTCTCCAAATTGCTTGAATTTTTTATATATTGATCAGAATATAGAGAAAACCTGTTGGGGAAAAAAAAATTTTCAAAAATGTTTCGTTCACTCGGAATCTGGGCTTAAATTTTTGAGATTTTTTTAAAAATTTTTAGAAATTTAGTTTTTGCCACCTTTGAACCCATTTTTTTGGCAAGGCAAAAAGTTGCACATAGCTTTTGTAGTTAATATCAGACGTAACCCAAAAGCTCTCTCCAAAAAATATAAAAAAGTTGCGCGACACTGTGCGGTTGGCTAATTATCATAGTTCAAAAGTACAAAATCAATCAGTTTTGTCAACTTTTAATCGGAGTTAATTCTAGCGGCGAAGTGTTGCACACAATTTTTCTTTTAGGATTTGAAATTATCAAAGGTATTGAGTCTAAAAATGCAAAGAAAGTTATGTGATACCTAAGGCCTATTAATATATTAAGGCTTGAAATTGGAAAAAAATGTTTTAGTATACTTACAAAATGAACCATTACGGCAGAGGTGCTTAGTTTTGTAAAAATGTAAACATATCCAACTGTCAATACAAAAAGGTCCTAACATAATAATAAAAAAAATTCGTGTGATTTTATCACACGCATGATATAACATGAATTAAAAACTGAACAAAAATCTAACATCAAGATAACTATATTGCTAATTAAATAAAACATAAATCAAACATTTAAATGTTTTTCCATTTAAAAATTAGTTTTTCATTTATTAATAGAGTCATTTACACACATTATCCACCACATCACACATAATTTCTACTCTGCTGCAGTAAGTTTCTCTAAGAATAATGATATGACTGTATTATAGTCTTCTTCGGATAATGAATAATCGCCACAACCACTGATTAGAAAAGGAGCATTTACTAAACAGATAATTTTATCAGTTTGGTTATTTATCTCCTCGGTAGTAACTGGCCAGCGAAAAGTATTCTTCTCTTGCCCGTTAATCATACAATTAACTCTGATCCCAGTTATAGATACCTAAAAGTATTAGCGCAACATTTAAAATAATATAATAAAGAGTTTATGATTTGTTTAATTTTGCTTACATTCAATAAAACTTGTAAAGTCTTATATAATGTCATTCTGAAATTATTTTTACATTTTATTTATATTCCTTTTATTTTAGAGCACTGTTTTGTAAAACAAAATAAAAACTTGAAACTAATATATACTTTGAATATTATTACCTCCACAATATATCCAATATTCCATTGTTTTTCATATGCAACAGCAACCCAATCATTCACTTTCCATACAAGACAAATTTCTTTTGCAAGATTGGCGATGTCTTCCTCATATTTATTATCATCTTCATTGTCTCCTGCCAGATTAAAGTCATCATTTTTGCCATAAACTTCTTTGTTATCGTTAACCTGACTATTTTCATTATTTTCTGTTGTCGGTTCTACCAGCTTACCTTTTCTTTTCAGGTTGCTAAATCTATAACAATATCAATTATACATATTTTTAAACATATGTAAACAAACACACAAAATTATAACTTTCACCTAAATTTTAATTTCATATTTGTAAAAGAACTATTTAACAGTCAGAAACATAATCTAATTTGCAAAAGTTTTGATAGCAACAATGCCTACCTTGAAAATAAAGATCTTATCTGTTGGCTAGTTACATATTGATCAGGCGGAAGTTCTCTCCTCAGCTGCATGTGAACCTGCTCAGGGCTCATTTTATTACCTGATTCTTCTCCACGAATAAAGTATTTATACAACAGTTCTTTCTGCTGATTTGAAAATCTAAAAGAACTTCGAACTGGTAATGCCCAACCTTGCAATAGAAAAATGTTCATGCAATGTGGTTTGTCTTTTACGGAAGCAATGTTAGAGGGTGAAGAAATTGGCATATTTAGTTGTGAAGTAATTTTCATCTTATGAACAAACGAGTTGCGAACTTTATCCAATGATGTTAATGATTTCGGAACTGTATGAAGACCGGATAGCATGTGTTCTTCTAACTCAGCATCGCTTTCAATTGATAAAGTACAATTCATTTCAGTGCAAAATCTTAATGAATATAATTGCCTGTCACTTCTTTTCTGTTTTTCCTTAAGTGACTTGTTACGCTTAATTGAATTATCTGTTTTGCTATATGGCAACAACAACTTAATCGAGGGTTGAATTTTAAGATTTCCATACTCTTGTTCAATTCCCTCACCGATATTGAAATAACGCCACATCTTCATACTTTTCTCACCAAACTCAAATGAGTGATAGTTGCTAATGTTCTTAATCTTTGGTCCAGTAACTACAGTTTTATCATTGCTAATTTGAGCAACTGCTACTTTTGCATCTTTAGCGCCAAAACTATAATGCATAGCCTTGTGTATATCTTCAGCAGTCAAAAGATTATTACCAGAGTCAACGTAACTCCTTAAAATTGTCTTTACAACTGCACTCTCCCTGTCACATTGATCTTTTCCACAACAGGGTTCATTATAATCATATCTCAGCAACTTTATATCTCTCTCTTTGCATACATTGTAGATTGCTTCAGCTGAAAGATTTCCCTGATAGCAGCCGGCATAATCAGATTTGGTAAACATTTTCTTGATATGCGGTTGATCAATTCTGAATTGGTCTAAAACTGCAGTGGCTAACGAAACAACATCACCTATTCCCTGATCACACCTATACATTGAAGTAAAGTAAACACGTTTGAATAACTTTCCTGCTATTTTTATGAAGAATATATCCACATGTAAACTCATTCCTTTCTTGCCAAAATACTCTCTTTGGCCCTCTCTGTATCGAACCGGAAGAATTTTTTGACAAAAATCTTTTAGCCAGAAAGCAGTTTCATCGTTTAATTGCTTAAAAGCTTCGATTTTTGCCTTTTTCTGTTGAGAATCTCTCATCAGGTGTTTTATGTAGTTGAATACATCCTTTACAGCAATTTCCAAATCATAAATAGAATCAGCATCGTCAGATTTTTGAATTGTTAGTTCTTTGATCATCTCGATAGCTTTGCACAAATAATAGCAATCGGCACATACCACTTCTGATATCTCTGTGTTGGATTGAAGATATTTTTCAGATGGATCTGATAAGGCATGTTTTGAGCTATGAGAAGAAATGTTTGAGTCATTGACACTACAATTGGTTTGATAACTTGTTTTCAAATACCTTTTTCCTTTTTCAAGGGCAGCTTTGAGAGATTTAGAACTAAATCTTTGTGCCAATTTTTGTAATGTTTGAAAACCATTCATGCCTGAAGCAGTAACATCATCTAATCCAGCTAAGATTTTTCGACTTGAAGGTTTTATTGCATGCAATACTTTCCACAAACTTGAATCAGATAATGGTATATAATTGTTTTCACTACAACTTTTTCGATAGAACATGATAGCGTGGTTATATTTTGTCGTCAGTATTGCATGCACTATCTTTTGTTCTTCACCGCTGTCGTATTTTAATTTGGTTATTCCATAAGCAACATCATGCAAAATACCGCTTGTAAATATAAAGTCTAAGAAATGTTCACACTTTGTTTGATCAAGACTAGATCGGACGAATACTTTCTTCTCTGGAAATGCCAACCCTTTATGAGATGCATGCCATTTTCTTGCTGTTTCTATACGATGTTTGGTACACTCAAATGTGTTCATTATAAACTTTTTGGTATACTTGGTATGGTCTAATAATGAGAGGATAACTAACTTTCCCATGGAATCACTTTGCTTATATACTTTCTGAGCACGAATAATTTCAATTGGGAGAGGGCTATTTATTTCATCAACATTTTTACTGTTAAGAAAATCTATAAGTATTTCCTCTTGTCCAGGAGCAACAGCTTCCGCAAATTTTTTCTTTAATAAGTTTTCTAGGCGAACATACTTGCGTTTTAACTTATCTTTAGTAGTATCTTCCAGATATTCGAACTTCCTTTTTAATCTAAATTTTATTGGACTTGCATTAAGAACCTCAGTTACACTCTCACGGCTTCTTAGAGATTCGTCCAAAATCTCCTGTGAAACATTAATTTCACCGGGATCAAATTCTTTATCTGGAGTAGCAGGTGTCATATATGTTTGTTTTTGTTGTGTTTGTGTTTCTGTACATAAATTGGTGTTTTCGTTGACTCTAGATAAAGCAGTTTCTTGCTTTAAATGGGTAAAACACAGCATTGCACCAACTGAAAATACTTCATTGTATCGCTTTGACATTGATATGACGACATGTATTGGTGACGCCCTTAAAGCGGGAGATTTTTTTCCTTTTATATTTAGATGGTGAGGATGAAAGCATGTTTTTGGAGGACTCCATGCAATACCAAACGTGTACCGGTGAAAAGCACATATTTGTTCATCCTTTTCAAGATTTCTTTTAAGTCTATTTGCAATAAGTCCATTTTCTTCCCAAATATTATTATCGTTTAATCGCATGACCTAAAAACAATTTTTTAAACAATTATTAAGTGTGTCATTTAAAGCATTGTTTATAATCTGACTCTTCACGAAAAATGTTTACAAGTTTGAAATATATTGTTGTTATTATTAAAATACAATATTGCAAGAGTGTGATTAATTTAGTGATTATTTATTAAAAGAGTGAGGAATTAATTAAAAGAGCTATTTTTTTTTTGTTTAAAGAACTTTGTCTCAAAATCTTATTGCAGAGAAGTTATAAAGTATGTAATTATAAAAATTATATTACAGTCTGCGTAAATTTAAAATACATAATTACCTTTAAGTTGATGAGTTGTTTCTTAACATCAACATCTCCCAGCTGATGAATGTAGACATTTTGTTTATAATTTTATGATTTTTGAATGATCCACAATTTCCTTTTGAAAAGCAACAACAGTTTTCATAAAAATATTTGTTTTGTTTCATACTCAACTAAAAACAAGTTCTATTTATGCAGTACCTATTTCTCAATAGCAATGATAAAATATCTACTCTATTTATGCAAATTTTAAAGATCGTTAAAATAAAGTTAAGACATTTTTATGGTAAAGTAAACAACCGCCCACTAACTTGTTTCTCCACAATCGTGATATCAGCGATTCTTCTTCCATTCGATCACCACATGTTATTTGGTTATGACGTAAATTTAAATAATTCACTTCTGATCATGTCTTTTTTTTTATTATTATTTATTTCAATTGTTATGATTTCTATATCGTAGTCAGAAACGCTTAAATTTTTTCTTAACATTACGTGCAATGTTTTGTGTAATGCTAAATGCTAATTTTGGATGATAGAAATTTTATTGTGAGCGAAAACCTCATCTGTGTGTCCAAAAAAATATCTCTTCGTACTTAATCATTTTTAACAATTTGTACCTTTATTTTTAACTTAATATCTAAAGATCACACGAATTTTTTTTATTATTATGTTAGGACCTTTTTGTATTGACAGTTGGATATGTTTACATTTTTACAAAACTAAGCGCCTCTGCCGTAATGGTTCATTTTGTAAGTATACTAAAACATTTTTTTCCAATTTCAAGCCTTAATATATTAATAGGCCTTAGGTATCACATAACTTTCTTTGCATTTTTAGACTCAATACCTTTGATAATTTCAAATCCTAAAAGAAAAATTGTGTGCAACACTTCGCCGCTAGAATTAACTCCGATTAAAAGTTGACAAAACTGATTGATTTTGTACTTTTGAACTATGATAATTAGCCAACCGCACAGTGTCACGCAACTTTTTTATATTTTTTGGAGAGAGCTTTTGGGTTACGTCTGATATTAACTACAAAAGCTATGTGCAACTTTTTGCCTTGCCAAAAAAATGGGTTCAAAGGTGGCAAAAACTAAATTTCTAAAAATTTTTAAAAAATCTCAAAAATTTAAGCCCAGATTCCGAGTGAACGAAACATTTTTGAAATTTTTTTTTTTCCCCAACAGGTTTTTTCTATATTCTGATCAATATATAAAAAATTCAAGCAATTTGGAGGAGGTCACTTCCATTGACTGCCTGATTCTTACAAAAAATGACTCTTAAGCACTTATAAAAAGTTTATCCGTCAAATTACGCAAAAGCATAATTTGACAGAAAGGATGGAATAAAAAAACCGTTAGCCACGGAAGTGCCTAATATTGCATAATTTAACATGTCCCGAGATTTGGCGTAATTGCAAATCAGCAAGTTGTTTTTCTAAAATGCATTGTTATCAGTATTAGTTTGACAGTATCGAAGCGTAGTCCCGATATTTAAATTTAATATATTTTTTACAATTATTTATTTTCATTCTATAAAAAATGCATAATTTCATGTTTACATCAGAGGAAGTAATAATAAATCATTATTTTACTAGGAAGGAAGGAAGGAAGGAAGTAATAATAAATCATTATTTTACTATAGTTTAAGATATTTATTTTATTCTACTGTAAATATAAAATCACACAGAAATAAAGCCCATGAATATAAACAAAAGAAGTCTTACAATCGGAGGAAGAGGATTATTCCACTAATAAAAACACATGCTTAAAGAAAATTACAAAAAGAAGAAGAATTATAGAGGTAGAATGTACATCAGATGAGGATGATGTTTCATGTAGCCAAAACTTTGATTCTGCAAAAGAAAAAAAAGGACAATATGCCCAAAGAATAAGTAAAATTGAGCGAAATTCTGGACAAGAATATTGTACAAAAAACGGTAAAATTATTCCAGAAAAAAGATTTGAAAATAAAAATTGTAACTGTTCGATAAAATGTGTAGAACGTATTAATGAAGCAGAACGTAAAATATTTTTTCAACAATTTTGGAATATGAGCGACTTTGATAAACAAAACTTATTTCTATATGAAAGTGTTCATAGTTATACTGTAAAAATAAGAAGGCCAAGAAATTATGCAGGAACTTTGAGGACTAATGTGTATAAATTTCACTTGAGCACTCCTCGTGAAAACATTTTAGTATGCGTGGGAGAATTGATAGTTCTTGCAGGAGATCTAGTGAACTCGCGATAAAATTTGTTAGAGAACACATAAAAGGTTTTCCGGTTTTGAGAGTCATTACACTCGATCCCAAAATCCAGAACAAAAGCATTTGAACCCTGAATTAAACATAAACAAAATGTTTAATTTATACTTAGAAAAATGTGCGGAAATTAATGAAATTGCAGTTAATGAATGGACATACAGGAAAATCTTTAAAAGAGATTTTAAGTTATATTTCCATCAACCACCCAAAGACACGTGTAAAAGATGTAATTTCTTTAACATGAAAATTCAGACAACAGTGACGAAGAAAAGGCGACACTTTTTTAAGTGAACATCAAGTCGTGTACAAAGACTTGATGTTCATTAAAAAATGCCGAATTAGCAAAAAAAGCTTTACAAGAAGATAAAAATCTAGCAAATGAAAATCCAGAAAGGTATTTTGTCTTTTCTTTCGATTTACAAAAAGCCCTACTACATCCAAAATTATCCGTTTCGATCGCATATTATAAGCGCAATAAGTATGTTTTAAACGAGGGATTCCATAATTTTCACGACGGTATAGTTTTTATATAGACATTTTCAAAATGTAACGGCCCAAAATCATGTTATAGCTTACAGTGATATGTGAACTAGGCCAAATCGAAATATTCAAATGGCATTGACTTGGTTAAGAGTTGAACCCGTCATTTCGAAAAGGGCACAAGTCCATTTATTCAAACTTTTCAGGATCAACAAAAATAAGTTTTTTAGAGAAAAAGTCTATGGTGCTAAAGAAACTAAATATATGAGTAGATAAAAAAAAAGCATACACAAATTTTCAGAGTTTTATTTATTATAAAAAACCAACATATAATACATATATCTTTAATTTAAATTTATGGACTTATGCCTTTTTCAAAATGAACACTTTGTTATATATAAAAATCACAAGATTATCAAGATAGTAATGATTTATTATTACATTAAAACAATTATTGTTAGTTAATCATCACTTATTTCCTGGAATTCATTGTTTGTCGAAGTTGTTGGCCATGCAAAAAGCTCTGTATAGAAGTTTTTATACTCTTCTATTGAATATGGAATATATTTTTCTATTTTTTTCAAATCTGATATTTTTTTTTCATTGATTGGCAATTTTCCAGCATATGCAGGAGTACTACTTAATGGTAAGGTCGGTCTTGTACCCATCCTTTGTAATAGCTGGAAATCATAACTGACTAAGGAATCTATGGATTCACGTGTTATCACTAAACCTGGTGTGGTCTTAGAGAACGTGAAATGTGACACTTTTGAAATACCAAATGTTACTTTTTTGTCCTTGGCTACTCCTCTTCCATAGGAATCTACAGATAACACAACTTTCTTATAATAATTTGGCCACCATTTTTTTACATCAATAATATCTTCAGTTTTAGGCCTTCTAATTTCAAATTTTTCATTTGCCGCAGCTATAAGATTTTCATACTCTGTTGGTGTGTAAATCCGGTCATTTTTTCGAATATGTCGCTTTGCTGTTCCAAACATTCTATCGTTTGGCAAGAATGAGTGACCTCTTTTTGGTATGTAATATTGTATCTCATTTATATTGCTACCTAGTTCAGCTACCAGTGATAAAAGTATGCGAATCATTGCATGATTTCTATTTTGGCCTGCACAACCATCAGAAAATAGGTGTAGTTCTTTGGCTTCGTTGACAATGTTTTTTTTAATATAATCCAGCACAAAGGTACATACTTCGTTGGGACCTTTGTTAGCAACTCCTTCGCAATATGAATAAAATACTGATTTACCAGTTTTAAAATCGTATATGCAAAACTCATACAGCCATAGTTGACGTAGGTAAAATATTTCCTGGACAGGGATATGTGGAAGTGGCAAATTTTACATAAAATCAAATGCAATCCCATACACATTTGGATTATTTTTGCACTTAGTTTCAACTTCCTGTATTTTTTTGTAAAATTTGTTTGCTTGTCTTTTGTGGATCTCAATATTTGCTTGATAGATTCTTTTTGCATTGTCATTAAGGTGTGGGTTTTTTAGTTTAATTTTTAACTCTTCACACAGTCCACAAACATCAACTTGCTTTCTACCAAAGGATAAACTAAAATTTTCTTGGAAATATTTAAGGTAAAACTTATATTTAACAGGATGATCTGGATATTTTTGTTCGTATAATGTGTGCATAATTTTCACATTGAGTTTTTCATCCAAATAATAAGATGATGCATCTTTACTATAGTAGTGCACATATTTAACAGGAAAGGATTCGATATGCTCACGTACTTTTGTTAATGTATCACCAGGTAATGCTTTGCATCGTGATCCCTGGGATTTACCTCTGTGATCCATAGGCTGCTCTTTTTTTTTTAAGCAAATGCATAAACGTCTAACTTGTTTCATAGAAATTCCATGCATACTGCAAAAAGCTTTCTTGCATACTTTTTTTCTCACACCTTCAATGTTAGTGTGATAAATAAAGGAAAATTCTTTTTTCTTAGGTTTTTCAGATCTAAACCGTCTTCTCTCTATTTCTTTCTTTTCAATCAATGACTGCAAGTACGTGTCTTGGGCATTTTTACTATCAAATTTATTAACAAACTGAATTGTACTTTTCATAACTTCTTCAGATACAAGCTCCATACATTTTGAACTACATCTGTAAATAAAGAAAATTATTGAGGTAATATTACAATAATTAAATATCAAGATGTTTTACCTCCAATCATTGGTGGTAAAACATGAGTAAATAAACAAAAATTTGAGAACAAATACAGTATATATTATATATTATGGAACAAAAAACTAACCTGCAAGAAGCACCCGTCTGTCTTGGTGCCACATCATTTCCTTTGTGGTTTTTATAAGCTTCTCCAGCAATTTTGGCTTTTTTTATTTTTTCATGTTTGTAATTTTCACTATTCCTTATACCAGACACTCTTTTTCTAGACGTATATGCATTTTCAGCAAGCTCACAATTTTCCATTTTTGTAACAAATAAAGTGAGATTACGTCACTTCATTGCGCTTCGTTTCACTTGAAAAAGACATAAGTCCGGAACTTGTGCCATTTTCGATCAGATTTTAATTTTCATTTTCATTTAAAGTTGACTTGTGGTATATGAAAATGTGTCTCCTTCAAAGTAAATATGTAAAACACTTTAATAAAAAAAATGGCATTAAAAAGTGAAATTTGAAAAAAGTGTAACTTGCGCCCTTTTCGAAATGACGGGTTCAGTTGTCCAATCCTCGGAAAATAACATTGAAATCATCGACCATAAATTTTTGCTTTCTGGGCATTCGTATTGACCGTATTTAAAATATTTTTTGCACACTCCTGAGGATTATTATGAGATTATAAAACAATGTCGACGAAATAATAAGTTTAATTTGTACAAAATAAAACGTGAGAGATTTATTTCTACATAATATCTAGAAAATACAATTCAAAAAAGAAAAAAAAATACTGAAGGAGAAAACGTAAAATGGCTGAAAATATGTTGGCTGAGGTTTTGTAAAAGTACACCATATACTATTTCATAAAAAACGATGGAGGATACGGAATTTAAGACTTCAGACTTATCACCAACCGTTCGTGGGAGACCACCAAAATTTGAAAGAATCGCGCTAAAGTCTTTGTATATAAATGCCAGACCTATTACATACAAAAAATATAAGGATATGATGCAGTTATTACCTTATATACCTTCTGTGCATCATAAATATTTCAAAACACTTCCGCATAATGAGCCTACATAAAAACCAGTAACTAATGTTAAGCTCGTTTAACGTTGAGAATTAAAAAGACACTATTTTATTTCTTGTTATTATTTTTTTAATAAAGAAAATCAGAACAAAACAATGTATTTCAAGTGAAAATTAATTTTTAATTATTGAAATTTATTGATTTTTAGAATTCAATAATTATGAAATTGGTGTAAGTCCATTTATGACCCTGAAAGAATATGTTATTTTAGTTAAATTCACATGCAAGTCATTTATGTAATCAAATTACACATTTCTAAATTCGTAGAGACATTGCCAAACTTAGTACAATTTATGCATATTTTTTAATCGACTAAAACTAACCTTTAAATATCTCGAAAGCAGAAAAAATGGACTTACATCACTTTCAAAACAAACGGTCCAATTCTATTAAAGCAAGTGCAAAACAAGCGCGCGTTTTAATTTATTTTGTGAAGAAAACAACGAAGCTCATGTATAACTTTTACTTCACACTGAGGTAAGATGACTTTCGAAAGGGAACTGTTTAAAAAGATTTCTGGAACTGTTTGATACTCTTGGTGATTTTTTAGACAACAAAACTGAAATGCAATATCTGTTAACGATCTATTCTAAGGCATATTTGAGTTATTTAACCGATATTTTTGAAAAACTAAATATATTGAATAAAGAACTTCAAAAAACAAATAAAACTCTTGTCGATGCAAAAGCGAAAATATTTTGTTTTATTACGCCTATTGAGCTATTTAAAAAAGACGTTTATCAAAAACAATTTGAAAAGTTTCATTGGCAGTGATACCGCTATACTTAATATTGTCGAGCATTTAAAAAACTTATCAGCTGATTTAAAAGATTTTCCGATTTGAAAGAAATTGATTTTCCAACTTGGTTGATGCAGCCAATGTTAGTTAATATATCTCATATTTCAAATATGCAGTACCAAGAAGAATCAGCAGAAATGCAGAATGACGAGTCATTTAAAACTTTATTTAATATAAAAAGATCGATAGCATGGTTTTTTGAAGAGACCAAAATTAAATATCCAAGCACAACAGAATGTGCAAGAAAACTGTTATAACCGTTTCCTTCTTCATATTTAGCTGAATGCGGATTTAGTGCCATAACTGATTTGTTACTTAAAAAAAAGAAATCGTTTGGATATAACACAACGGGGAGATCTAAGTATGAAGCTAACAAAATTGGAACGCAATATAAATTTTCTTTGTAACCAGCATCAAGCACAAAGTTCTCACTAAATTTCATTTATTTTATTAATGACTTGAAAACCTGATGTATTTTATTTTATTTACTTATATATTGTTTACTATATTTTGTTTACTTGAATTTTTTTGTTTAATAAATAACTTTTTTGTGATTTCTTTCTGCAGTAAATTATTTATGCTTCTTATGAAAAATTTATAGTATCAAAAGTTATTCATATGTAACATGGGGAACATTTATGTTTTTATGAGCTTTGGTGGGCATGGCATTAAAAAGGTTGGGAAACACTGAACTAGATGTTCTAAAATTAATTTCAACAGAGAATAGGTTTCAACTAGTTAATAAAGCAGTTGTTTATGCAAAAGATTCGTTTTACTTGTTAAAAATAAAATCTTCAAGACAATCGATTCATAAAGCACACACGTCAAAACTTATCTAAAATTTATTGATTATTTGTTCATTCACTGTTACACTACCTATTTTAATAACAGTTAAGTAAGCACATGCTTATTAGCCCTATAGAATATACATATTATAAAAGCAAGCGTGTGGTAGAGTATACAATTTTGATAAATACGCCACACCGTTATTCATGCAAGTTGAAGTATTTGATGCTCTAGTATTAAACCATTTTCAAAACTTACGATTAATGTTTGATGATTTAAAAATAAAAAAATGGCACGCTTTTAAAATATTTTGAAAAGCAATTTTTTGTAATTGATCACATATATTCAATTAAATACAATTTAAAAAATAAGATGATTTAAAAAAAAAAAAAAAAAGACTTTTCTATCTTATTCTGAGAACCGCGCCTATGGAATTTAATTCCAAACTGAAAAATAAAACATATGACATCAAAACATAAAACCGTTACTAATGATAAAGTGATTAAACGTTCTGTTAAGCAAATGTGTTACCGTGGTAAAGAACAATTCCAGTATAATCTAAAATTTTAAATTTAAGTTTTCCACCGATTGCACCCTCTAACATCGTGTGCAATTTCTGTCCGCTTTTCTTTATGCTATCTTTCTAACCCGACTTCTTCTATCTTTCATTCTAACATATCTTTGTTCTTCCAAAACTCACTTTACTCTTGGCCGTAAAGCGGTTATGACACTCCTTCTTGGGGGGCTAAACTTGTCTTTGCGTGCCTTGGTATGGTGGTCTCTGTGTGGCAACTAGCCGGAGGAGAATAAACCTCAATACCAAAATTTTAAATTTAAGTTAATTGATTTACACTCTCATTTGAGTTAATAATATTAATCCAAATAAAAATATGTGATCCCATTTTTAAAACATAATTAAGGGAGAAACCCCCTCTAATTTTAAAATCAATTTTTAGAAAAAAAAAATTTGTCAGATCAATAGCATATATAAAAAAAAATAAGAAAAAGTACAAAAAAAAATAAAAAGGTAACATGTTGCTATGGAAACCATAAAAAATTACCAAAAAACAGCAAAACAGGTTTCACGCCGGCCAATATTGTGGGCAGGGAGCAAAATAACCAAAGTTGAAATTTTTATATGGTGTTTATATAGAGTAGAAGAGTGTTTTAAGTTAAACAGAATTTTTTTTTACAAATATAAAATTAGGTATTTTGAAGTCAAAGTCCAATATTCAATAATATGGTACTAAAACAGCATAAACAGCAGGTGTAAAAAAAAAAAAAAAAAAGCTATTCAACTTAAAACACTCTATACCAGTTAATAAACAACCGCTTAAAATTTTAGAAACGGCTCTTGAATGGTTGGCGATCAATGTTGGCCGGCGTCTTAAATACTTCATACTGAGAAAAAAACAAATTAATAATTTTTTTTATTAAATAACACCAAAAAATGTATAAAAAAGCAATCATTAAACTCATTAAATCTAAAAAACAGTATTTAAAATCCTCCTGGTTCATAAGTTATGCCCTCTTTTTCCAAATTATTGTCATTTTTATAAAAATTTTTTTTGCTCTATTTAACTGTCGCCTCAACTTATTCTTTTCATTCATTCTATAATTAGATTTTTTTATTCTTTTATTTATTTTATTGGAACCTTTAACCATGAAAGCACCTGGTAACATATTTAATTGTTCAAAAACTAACACTGAAGCTTTCATACCAATATTAAAATTTGCTACCGCATCGTATACACCAAATTTCAAATTATCGAGTAACACATATCTGGTCTTCGGTAATAGGTCCCAAATCATACTGTTGAACGATTCATTTGCGTTTTAAGTTTTCCCATGTAAACATTTTTTTAGTTCTGAATCTTTGCTAAGATCCTCAAAAATAGGTCTAATTTTCAAAATTTTGTTCATTGGAAGACCTGGACCCGCTTTGTAAGTGTTGTTTTTATTTGCTTTGTCAACGTTTTGCACCAGTGGTCTCAATACCGCTTGCAGATCCTTTGTAATTGATTTTACAAATGTGAGAGTTCCTCCATTGGGTATAGGCTGTGGGTTTGTTTTTAAAAGATTTTTCTTTAAAAAGCATCCTTTGCAGAACCTGCACATTGGTTCGACATACAAAACCTTTCCAGTGTCCATTGATAATGCAGAAAAGACACCGTTTAAAGATAAAAGCCTCTTCTCTGCCAAGTACCATCACACGATACACCAATATCAAAAACTTCATTATTAGCAACATGTTACGCAATTCTGCTACTGCATCAAACATGGTATCTTCAGCAACTTTTTGTGTGACAGCACCTATTTTCACAGCTAACTTATCATAATTATTTTGAGTCATTCATTGTGGCATATTCATTAAAGTGGTGAATATTTTTATACCAGAATGTCTCTGTCCAAGTGCACGCATTGCGTATACTGTTCTACAATTAATATCATATCCTCTGTTACATTGTTTTGAAGTATAAAACTCATTTTCATATTTGCAGTTAAAGCACTTGATAAGTAACTTTGAGGCAAGTCCTTTTTTGTCTTGCATTTTTTCGGACAATGACAAGGATGAACACTCGCCACATTGAGGGCATGCTAAAGCACTAAATATATCAGATAATATAGAGCAATCTATAATCCTATATCCAGATAGTTTCATTCTTGTAAAAGCTCTGGAACATTCAATTGGCTTTACCTTCTTCGCAGATACAGATGTAGAAAATAAATTTAATCCAGATTCGTTATTTACAGAGTTATTATTGACAGTTGTATTATTTGAATCAATCAAAATTGTTACAGAAGGATTATCATTTAACTCCATTTCAATATTTTCTTTGTCAAGACTGTTAAATTCTTCCCTAAGGAAACTCTCCCCCTTTTTTTAATTATTGTTCTTGATTTTATTCTACACGCTTTACCCATTTTTTTAAAAAATTAAGAAAATTGTCAGCTTTAAAAGCTTCCGTATAACAGAAAAATGTAATCTGACTTGATAAACCAGACTTTTTCGCTCGCTGGATAAGTAAAGAAGCCAAACCAAGCATTTTACTGCAGCTATTCAAAAATACACATAAGTTATTAGAATTTTTAATGAGGTGCTACACCGTTGCTATGGGCGTTGCTATAGTATAAATTTTAAGGTACCTTAAAAAAATGCTAAACTTCAAGGATTTAATGATTAAAATCAGTAAATAAACAAATAATTTTGAATTCTGCATACATTAAAATGCATAAATAAATAAAAAACATTTTTTATAAAATTTGGGTAAAATTTGAGGGGGTTTCCCCCTTGACAAAAATAATTAGTACCGTAAAAGGCTACCTTAAAAAATACCGTAATTAGTACCGTAAATGGCTACCGTAAAAATAATTAGTACCGTACTTTGAATAGCGGGGTAACTTTGTGAATACAAATCTAGTTTTTTCAATTGCAATTATGGCATGAACTTATATGAATCTGTTCAAACCTTAATCATCAAAGTGTTAAAAATAGTTTATATTTTGATTGTTTAAAGTTTTACTTTGTTTATTGGTTTTTATTGTTCCTTAAAAAATGAATTAAATATTTCAAATATTTTTCTCAAAAAAATTAGTCAGAATACTTTGTACACTGCCTCAGCTAGTGTAGCAGCTTGTTGTCTAAGTTGCATAATTTTTGTTTATAAATTTATAAAGCATATAAAATCTAAAGAAGTTTGTTAGTCTACTATATTTATGTTCCATTGCTATAGCATAACATACTTTATCGTATACATTATTTCGCATATGCGGTAAGTTTGAATAAGATTCAAAGAAACCCCACTACATATATAGTAAAAAACATAAAACAACTTTAAAAATTCTTTTGTCATACATGTATCATATATAATATTATTATGAATAAAAATTAAAATATCATTTGTATAAACAGTAAGTCACACATACATACACATTGTTTCTGTATGTGACCACACACAGATATATAAACATTTGTATACGTGTGTGTGTATAAACATAAACACATATATAAAGATAGGTATGTGTGTCTACATCAAATGGCAAATATCTGTAAATTTTTTAGGTGTGAACTTTGATGAAAATCTATCTTGGAAAGTTGATATAAATTCTATAGAAAAAAAAATCTCAAAAAACATTAGCATGTTCTATAGAGTTAAGTCACTCTTAAATTTTAAGTCCTTAAAATGTTTATATTTTTCCTTTATACATAGTTACTTAACTTACGGCAACATCATGTGGGCAAGTACTAATCACACCTAGCTGAAAAAACTTTATAGCAAGCAAAAACATACTGTTAGAATCATATTTAGAGCTAGTAGAGCGATTCCTTCTGAGCCTCTTTTACGTATAATTGGTGCCCTGAATATTTTCAAACTTAATATCCATCTTGTTCTACAGTTCATGTATAAAACAAAATATGGACTCTCCCTCAAAATATTTGAAACTTATTTTAAAGAAATACACCATAAATATACCACAAGATTTTCCGTAAACAGCTTCCGTATACCAAAATCTTATTCTAAACAAAATTCTTATTCAATTCAGAATCGCGGACCACTTTTGTGGAAAAGATTCCCAAGCATTGTTTCCGGAAAAAAAAAGTCTCTACATCAGTTCAAAACTGATTCAAAACAGTTTTTATTAAACACAGATTTTGATTTATACGATTAAGTCTTTCTTTTGAAAATAGATCAGATATATAATTTAAATACTGAAAAACAAGGTAATTATTCCTTGCAATCATTAAAAAAGGTTAAAATTTTTTAACAATAACCATTATCAAAAATCACATTTTCTCGCTTTTTATTTTTTGTGTGTATATATATTATATATATATAAAGTTATTATATATTCACTTATGATAATATGTATTAAACGATATCTTACTTCATATTTTATATATTTTTTGTAAACATTCGTTCAGTTTTTCTTTTAAACTATATATTCTTGAAACAACTTTGTAAAAATTATAAATTGTAACACGGTGCTCGACGATAATGCAAATCGATGCCTTCTTCTTGCTCCGGCCATTAACTTAATTGTAAATTTATGGAATATATATTTATTAAACGGAATATTATAAATAATTTTTTATAAAAAAATTATTCCGTCTCTCAGCAATTTTTTTTAATAATTAAAAATTTCACCTTTATCAGATTTCAATCAATTTGGGAGGTTGCTAGATGTAATTGTTGTTTTCCCTGTTATTTTTTGTATTATAGTCGAAGTTTTTTTAGCGCTTCCAAATGATTTCTGGAGAAGACCAGAATAGAAGTTTTTTTTAGATTGCTTTTTTATTTTTTCGAAATAATTTTTGTACTTTTTATATTTAGTATTCATAGTTTTTTAAAAGTTTTTCGTATAGCATTTTTTTAATGATTTTAAAAAACCTTTAATATATTAATAGTATTTGTTGTTAGAAAAACAGGAAACATGGAAAACGTTTTTATTATACAACTGGTAATTGTCGAGTTACTATAATTAACGGGTGATGCGGAAGTTATCGGACAAATCCTAATTTCATTATTTGAGCATAATAATAAGTTTTTGTGGTTTTATGCATAGGCATAAACGTTCTATAAAATATAAACTTTATTATTTGAAACACAATTATTTAAAATGAGGTTAAATGCAGCTGAACGAGAATCTTTTCGAAAGCGACTAAAAATGTTTTTCGTAAATAAACCTAATATAAAAAAAAAAAAAATCGTAAATCATTTTGAAAAGGAAGGATTTGCTCGAAGTACAATATATGATAACCTAAAAGACTTGAAACTGTTCAATCGTTTTCTGATAGAAAGCACCCTGGTTGTCCAACATCCTGGACTAGAGAAAAGAAAGCCGAATTAACGAGACTTGTCAACAATCGAAAAAGGGTCAGTCAGAGAAAAATAGGTATTAAATTCGGTGTAAATCAATCGACAATTGGTCGTCAGTTAAAAAAAATGAATATTAAATATAGAAAACGTGAAAAGACTCCAAAATACACTATAGAACATCAAACAAAGGCAAAGAAAAGAATCAGGAAACTATTTAACCAACTATATAATACAAAATCGCTTCTAGTCATCAATGACAAAAATACTTTTGTTTTGCAGGGGACAACATGCCTGGAAATTCTGGATACTACACAAACAACAAAAAGACATGCCCAGAATGTGTTCGTTTTATAGGAAAAGAGAAATTTCCAAAAAAATTAATAATGTGGGTAGCCATATCTGACCGTGGTATGTCCGAGCCATTGTTTCGCACTTCCAAGGCTGTAGCAATCAATTCATCAATCTACATTAATGAATGTTTAGAAAAACGACTTCCTCCATTTATTCACAAGTATCATGGAGACTTTAACTATTTATTTTGGCCAGATTTAGCAAGTTCTCATTATTCTAAAGATTCTCTAAATTCGATGGACCAATATGTCTATTACGTTGATAAGGAATCCAATCCCCCAAATGTGCCTCAAGCACGACCAACTGAAAATTTTTGGGGACATTTGGCACAGAAGGTTTATGAGAGAGATTGGCAAGCTTCAACAGAGCAAGTTTTGATTGATCGCATTTAACTAAAACAACAAGAAATTGATTTAAACTTTTTACATTCGCATATGAAAGGCGTCAGAGCAAAATTGAGATCATTTGCAGATGGTGGTGTTTTTTCATATAAAAAATGATATATTTTTATTAAAAGATAAATGCTTTATTAAAAAAAATATAATAGTAGTTTGTTTTTTTTTATTTATAAATAAGTTATTGACGTTTTTATTTTGTCCGATAACTTCCGCATCACCCGTTATTAGTGATAATATTATTAGTGATAATAAACGGCATCTATCATAGATAATATTATCTATGATAGATGCCGTTTTTCGAGTTACACGCATCGCACAGTGGGACGAAATCCAGATTTTGTGGCAAAAATTCCTAAATTACCTACATAAGGGTTTTCGAGGTCGCTGATTAGGAATCTGAGGTCAGATTTAAAAAATTCAAAATGGCGGCTCCAATATGGCGGCCAAAACTGTTCATACGTTGAAAATATGAAATCTCATGTAGTTTGGTTTTCAAGGTCATTGCTAATGATTCAGGAGTTAAATTAGAGCAAAAACATTGCAAAATTATTTTCAAATTTATACTATTAATAAAAAAACAGAAATTTGTCATTTTAATTTTTTTTTTTTTTTTTAAATTGGTAAAAGATTAACTCACATATATGTAAAAAAATTGTTTCTTTAATCCTAGTAACAAAAATCACGTATGTCATATTCATCAATGTTCGAATCATTCGATTCGGAATCTGATGTTGAACCACTTGTATCTAAATTGAAATCGTTTCTTGTCTCTTGTCTGGTGACTTCAGGTTGTTTTAACAATTGTTTAGCTTCTTGATGTAGAGATTTTACCGGTCTCTGGGGCAATTTCCTGATGCTCGAGAGAAATGGATATGATGTTAATAAGAGCCTATTAAAAATGTCTCTCATATTCGATTCTCTTGAGCATTTTCTTGAATGATGTAATCTCAAGTTTTTAATGTCCTTATTGCGTGACTCTTGGGCATCTTCAGAAAGTTGTCCAATCGGTAAAAAGGCATACTTTACAATTTCTGCTCCATGGATCAGCAATTTATGTACAGATGTAGGCATGTAATACCACGGATATAAAGCAACAAATAAATAGGCGGTATTTACACAATAGTCTTTGAATTTTTCATTATCTATATCAAACTTGCTCGAAATTACCTGCAAAATAACATGAACTTGGTGAATTAATTTTTCATCGACTCCTGTTATTTTAGCAGATATAGCAGCATTTTAAAAAAAGCGGCGCGCTGTATTTCCATCGTTAGGGTTCCATATCCTGGCTTTGGTCGATCAACGATAAACCCCAGTTTTATCCTAAATTGAGTCTGTATTTCTTCCTTACGTATTTTCACTTTTTTTTATCTTCCTCTCGACGAGCTCGCCACTTTTCAGTTGTTAGCTTATACGACAGATGCAAACAGCACTCGAAAAAACGAATCCATGCATGCAATGTAGATATGCCAAATCTTAAATTATCAGTTGTAATGTCCATTTTTATAATGTTGTTGATGTCATTAAATTCTTTAGAGGAAGCTTTGCACAGGAAGCAGCGTTGTGTAGAAGTGGTACCAGTTACTGCATTACAGACTTTACCGTCTATCATCGTAAATGACATACAATAAGTTACTGAAATGGATTTTACATTTTGTTCATTAGCATATGGTGCAAGACCCTCAATCTGCAGTTCAATGTCAGTAACTTCTTTCAATGTTGACTGTACATCTTCATGTACAAACTGCAATTGTATTGGTCTGCAGAATCACGGAGATGATGGTCTAGGATTTTTCCACACAATAGTTGCTTCACCCGTCTCGTGGTTGTTGTGTATTAATTGTAAAGGTACAAGAGAAGTACAAAAGAAGTTTTTGTTTATAAACACTTTGATCACTGCTTCCATCACATCCCCATTTACAGTAAAGTACTAATTTTTGCAGAATTTCCGGATTTAGAGTATCAATGACATCAGCCTAAAGTTGTATAATTCTAGATGTGGTATGATCAAGTAAAGCCTGTAGTTAAATCTGTGCGCACAACTCACTAACAGTTGTGTACACAACTGATGGATAACAACGTTTTTTTGCTTTTTCTACTTCAAGGTATAATGGGTATAATTTGCATTTATGTGCTCTAGCTACATTTCTTGATAGTTGATAAGAGTACTTTGATTCTCCTTTCTCGATCATTAAAGAAAGTGCTTCATCTGGGGTTAAAGATACTTCATTTTGTGAACTAACAGCGGATATATATTTTGAGGCTCTTGCTGGGGTTGTTAATGTGACATCTTTAACAACTTGAGCAGCATGTACTTGATCAGAAGTCCTTAAACTCATTTGAGCAGCATATGCCAATTCTTCTGTAGAAAAAGTAGAACGTACTTCTTGAGTCTTTCACCTCTTTGATCTTTCACTAGATGAAGCAAAGGATTGCGAAGGTCGCCCACATGTTCCTTTTTTATTATCACTCTTCACAATCTTCTCAGGTGTTGTGCATTCAGTATTGGATAATTTTGAAAATTGTACGGTGCCCTTCAACCATTCTTCATTTTTTTTCAGAAAAAAATCTTCCCATCTTCCTGCTGCTCTCCATCTCGATCGAAAATTTGAAAATAACCGTGATAATGACAATTCATCCTCGCCTACTTGTATCACATGTTCCGTTTTTTTGAAAATTGCATTTGTCAAAACATCAATGATGAATTTATATTCATTTTTTAAACTGTCTTTCACCATAAAGAATATATCTTTTGTTGAAAATTCCATATTTGAAGATTTAGAAGATTCTGTGAAAAAAAATGCAGTAATAACTGCTGAAAGTTCTTTGAGGACTATTTTATAAAACTTTGAGATTATCATAAAACGGAATGAGAAGTAACTTTTGAAGTGCAAATTAGAGTTACTGATATCTTTACTCTGACATCAGGATTCTATAAGACAGATTATACTGAATTTAAAATTTATATTATTTAGCATTAATTTTAGATTTTCAATGTTTTTGTTCATGCTTCTAGTATTTATATTTAGTAATGACATGTAATATAGTGACATATTTAGAATACTTGTAACCTCATGACCTTTAGAATAGTTAGCTTCTAAAGAATAATAGTCAAGAATGTTTACGTCAGGATCAATGTTCTTTAAAAAGTGACGTACGTTTTCACCAGAAAATGTATTTAAAAAATTAAAATTAATTTGTTTAAAATTTTTGAATTTTAAAATTGCATTTGTTCCGTCTATTTTTATCAGCAAGCTGTTGACATAACATAAATTCTTGATAGGATAAATTGGTCTGCGCAAATGTTAACTGTTGCTTTAAACAAAAAATTTCGTTTTGAAGTTTTTTTAATTATAGATTTTAGTGCTTTTCTTTTAGTTTTTTTCAAAGCTGAGAGATCGTCTTATACCTGCGAACAATAACTTGATTAACATATTTGAATCTATATGGTTGTGCTTTATCTCCTAAATTTTTCTCATTATGTTTTCGTTTCTTAATAGCCATTTTATTTACCAAAATGGCTGACCTATTTCTCAAAACATTTTTTCTAGGACTCAACTGGTATGATCTCAACCTGGATGGTTTTGGTTCATCAGAAGAGGTCAGTAGAGCCGGACAAGTAGAGAAGATGAAAATAAAAAACACGAAACTGTGTTAGTTGAAGTTGTGGTTAACTGCATTGAAACTGTTGAAGCAGATTTTTTTGTTTGGAATATAAAGAACTGGTTGCAAATATCAATCAAATGTTTAGAATCTCTTGAAAAATTATGTGCAGACAATTTGAATATATTGACTATTGATGCATGATCTGATTTTGACAAACTTTAAAGTTGAAAAGGTTATTGACAGGTTTAGCAGTTATTTTAAACAGTTCACTGTTGGTTATGATTATATACAATACATACCCTTTTCTAAAGTCATTGTTTAATTGAACAGGCAATTGGTAGTTGCAAGCAAATAATTTTTAGCTTTACGATAAAATACACTGTGACTCTTTTGGGGCTCATGATGTACTAAAAAAAGTATCTACAATTATTCAAATAGATTATCTCATAATCAATTTTATTTTTTTGAAAAATAGTAAAAAAAAAATAAAACAAAACTTTAATAATATTTATGATTTATTTATTATATTGTTATCATAGTTACTATATATTCGCTAATATTATATCAAATAATATCATAATATACAACTATATTCTATAAATAATATATAACTCTATATTAAGTATATATTAAATATAGTAATTTTGTGCTCATTATAATTATGATTCAAACCCAAGCCTCCGTAAACAAAGTTTTTGGTACCATCCATTGCGTGACAAAACAGGGCATGAGCGTGACAATATTTTTTAATGAAATTTGTCAGCTACTTAAGATATTGTTATATAAAATTAAATAAAATGTCACAAAAATAAATCAACATGCCTTCAACACAAATGCGCTTCAAAAACAGTAGCGAAGTTTTCAATACCAATAAAATCATTAAAAACGTTGAGACTTGTGAAAAAATCACAAATAAAACAAACTTAAAACACTCTACTTTTGAAATAAAGTCTAAGTTGATCTAAACTTGAAAAAAAAAAAAAAAAGGACAACAAAAAAATGGTCACAGATTTCAACTTTAAAATTGGTGCCATAAAGCTAAAAAAGCACGTACCTCAATAACAGTTTATATGGTAAATATATACTTTATAAAGTATATATTTACCGTATAAACTATTCAAAAAACAATAATAGTCTTAAATTCAAGAATTTTAGGAACTTTTTTTTAAAAAAAAAAAAAAAAGTATTTTTAACAAGGTTTCTTTTTCTTTGACAGTTAAAAAAATATAAATTATTATAAAGGTTATTTTTATTAAAGGCTACACTTTGTTAATATTAATGCCTTTAACTTTCTTTTGTATAAAATACTAAAATACTGAGTATTTTATACGTCTAATCAGGTTTTAAAGTGGATGGGCACAGTTGTCAATTTCTAAAAAAAGTCCTCTGTATCTAAAAATATCTCTATATCTTCGAAAAAAATAAAAAACAAAAAAATGGCCTTCAGAAAAAATAAGTTTTTTTCAAAAGTAAGGAATGGGGTAGGAAGGAGAGAAAAACGGAGGAAGGAAGGGGGGTGGAGGAAACGAAAGTATTATACTACGTATAATACTTTCGTTTATATAACACATTTCGTTTAATATAACACGGCTCTGCCAGGAATAACCACTTCATAAATAAATTAGAAATAATCTTTGATTAAAATATAAACTAACACTATTAAAAGCAATAGTGTTAGTTTATGTTTAAACAGATCAAGAAATGCAATTGTATTATTAACAAACTTTACAATATCCAGAATCGTCAAATATCTCATAACAAGTTCCGGACGTTTCTCTCTTACTAGGTTCTGCATAACAGTCCGGACTTACAGTAAGATATCCGGACATAAATCGCAGCATGTCAATAAATGGGTGTCTAATAAAGTCGAATAACTGTAGTGATTTAGAATAAAGTATTAGAGACTTTCAGCCTTATTTAAGATATCTTTTTTTGCATCTGATACCAGCAGAAAGATGAGTTAAACAAGTATGTCTTTTTTTTTAATTTAATGAATATGAATTTTGAATAATTCTAAGTTTTCATTTAATGTTAACAAACAATACACTAAGTGTTTAATTTGTGTAGAAATTAAAGAATATACTAAAACTGTTTTCAAACAAAGTATTGGATATTTTAAATAATATATATATATATATATATATATATATATAAATATATATATATACACATATATATATATATATATATATATACATATATATATATATATATATATATATATATATATATATATACACATATATATATATATATATATATATATATATATATATATATATATATATATATATATATATATATATATATTATATATATATATCATTGTGTTTGTGTGTGTGTGCGAAATAATCTACTTTTATATACCATATAACTTTATTTTTTAATTTAATAAAAATATTGCTTTATCCAATTTACACACAGTACTTAATTTACTATTACACGAGTAACACTTAAAGCACATTATTGTCATAGTCAGATCTATTTTCCAGTAAGAAATGGAATAAATCTGCTTTTCTTTTTTTTACTTTTTCTACTCTCCCATATACATGAATACAAATTCATACACGACTGACTTGGTATTATCAGAATCAAACCATTTATGGCAGAGTTTTCTACCAACAATTAATTCAGAAAGTAAATAATTCAAGTCAGATCATCAGTAAAGTCAAACCATATTAGTCAGATCATTCTAAATCATCTAAGTGTTAATAAAATCTCTTTATTTCATTTAAAGATAATAATCTCTAAATTTCTTTTTTTTTTTACATCTATTTTTTGCCTTTTGCATGTCTGTCTTTCTGAAATTTCTGCTCTCAATGCAGTATGGTTCAGTTGATTTATCTTTCTTTTTTTGCAAGCTATGTGAATCGACCACATAAGTAACTTTTCTTAGATAAATTATTTAGGCTATCAAGATAATCTAAAGTTCTATTTTTTTATATTAATTTGCATGATATATAACCCATTGTTGCATTAGGCCATCTTCCTTTGGCATCACTAATAATACCCATTAACTCTTCACTATCTATATTGTGAAGCATTGAACTTGCTGTCTCTTCCTTTAGTGTGTCAGGAATTAAAAGGGTGAAATATCTCTCATATTAAAGATTTAAGACATCTTCTACTGCAATAAGACAAGCAGAAGCTTCTTGATAAGTCCATCAAAAGGTATAAATGAAAGCAATATAGTTAAACACCAGCATTGTAAGTTGATAGTAAAAATTATACAAGTTAACAAAGATAACTTAAAACTGTTACTGACAGTTATTAGGCTGCAAAAAAAACTGAAGAAGAATTCTGACTAAATATTGTGTCTCGTCATCTAAATATTGTGTCTCATCATAAGAAATAAATATTCAAATTAAAAGTTTATTTATAAAACAAGAATATTATTTAATAATATTATTTTGTATAAATAAAGTTACTTTTAAATAAAGTATCATTAGTTAATTTTAAATAAAGTAACATTAGTTACTTTTAAATAAAGTAACTAATGATTTAACTAATGTATTAACAAAAAAGAAATCCTAAATGAAGACATGACAGAAAATTGTAATTGTAAACAATATAACTATTGTCCAATGAGTGGAAATTGTTTATCAAAAAATGTGGTATATAAATGTGGGGTTATTCCATATGAAATCACCTAGTTTTTCAAAAGTGCCCCAGGGTACCACCTCAAATTTGCTTCAAATTTTGACCACCCACAGCTTTTATGAAAAAACACAATCCCGAAAATTTCAGCTTGATTGACCAATCGTTCAAAAGTTATAATTGAATTAATTTTGACCAAAATTGGAAAAATTTGAGTATCTGGAGCTTACCGTAGATTTTTTTGATTTTTACCAGATCATAACTTTTTAAATAAAATAGTTGATCACCTGAAATTTTTTAGGGTAATAGTTTTTCACCCAAATTATCTATTTTTGTAAGTGTTTTTGACTGATTTTAAAAAGTTTTTGAGTTCTTGTACCTCAAAGTTGCTAAATAACACAATACTAGAAAAAATTTTGGAAATTTTAATGTGCTACAGTTCAATACCAACAGACAAGCTGTGCCAATTTTTTGTTGCTTTTGTGTACTTAGAGTAACCACTTGTGGAAAAAATTAAAGTTATGTGTTAAAAGTTATTTTAGCACTTGCAGCAGCCTGTTAAAATTTCACTTTTTTTAAAAAATACAATAAATTACATTAACTTTGTAGACATAGAAAGTAGCGTAGACAGTTAAAATAAATTATGAAACTTTTTACTGGCAAAGTTCTATATATAGGCAATCACTGAAAAAAAATTAAAGACCCATACTCTATCTTATGACATGATTTTAGCATTTTGAGTGCAATGCTTTTTTAGTTTAAAAAGATACCAATTAGCGCAAGTTATATTATACTTCAAAAAAATAAAAAATGCGGAAAGAAGAAGTTTATATACACATGAAACACAAGTACACTACTTTTTTTATATCTGATTTAATAAACTCATAATACTTTCATAATCATTATTAGCAAGTTTGTAGTCACAAGCACTTCTACCCTTATTGGATGGGGCACTTATTTGACATATAACTTTGTCAAATGGAACCCAACATTGACTTGATCTTGCATCATTAGTCCATTTTAAATTTAATTTGTTTCTATGTATGAATTTTACATTAACATCTTGGTTTACACTACTAATCTCAAGTACAAGCCCTACGTACCATTCATCATCGTAAAAGCATGCAATGTTTTTACCAGGTTGAAAGTTTAAAGGATCTTTTTTGCCAAGTTAATATTATTCAGCAAATGGGTATCATAGACAGTATCGCTAAATATTCTCCATAAAAATAATTTCTCTCCACCTGGTAAAAACTGTGATAGCTTTTAAGCCTGGGACTGTGCTCATCTCTTCATATCGTTTCTTTGGGCTAAAATAAGTTTCATGATTATTGATATTACCACTTGAAATGTAAAATTATTCAACACCTTTAATGTTTTTTTCAGCCCATGTAAACAGTTCATTTTGTGTGAGAATTTGCTGCTTGTAGACTTGCTTTTGCTGCTTCTCTTTTTATAGTTCCTCCTATTCCATCACATAGACTTTTGTTATGGGATGTAGCAAAGAAGTGGTGCTTAGCATTTATATTGTGATCTTCAAGATGGTACATGTGTTGATTTAATGTTCTTTTTGCCTCTGATAAGTAGGAGGATTCTGCTTCTTTGATAAAGTGGTGGTGACAAAGATTATACAAAGTTTCACTTAGAGTTTCAATAAACTCAATAATGCTTGTTTGGACACCCATTATTTGTATATGATATGATCATCAAAATCAAATTTATTATTTTCAAACACATTTTCCAAGTAAGTCTTTAAATTCACATTACCAGGGGAATTGAAACATAGATGGAATATGCAGCTTCGACTATATATATTACAAACACATACTTTCATCAAATCTTTGTAATATATTAAATGGCTCTTTGGTAAAGCAGCGCACATCAACTTAGTTTTTTGATGATAAAAACATACGCAAACTGAGCTACTTCCACTACTGTCAAATGTAATGTACACTTTGGTCTTAGTTCACAGAACTTGCTGAATCCAAATTTGTGTTTAGGGTATAACTTCTTAAACTCAAGAAAAAGTTCCTTTAATTGAACTAATATTAAACGTTTTTGTTTATGAACTCTTACATTACTTATACGTACAGAAACAAAGTCTTTTTTTCCTGGACATTGTCTTGTGAACTTTTTGGGTTCATAAATTTCAATGACTTTTTGTTTAACAATATCTTCCTAAGGCTGTCCTATTTTAGCCTTAGGTTTAGCAAGTATTTCTTTTTCATTTTTTCAACTTTTGAGCTTTTTTAAAGATGTTCTAAAAATATTTTGCAAGTTTTTTCAATTGACCAACTATCAGTAGTTAGTGTTAGTAGTTGAACTTTTTCTTCCTTCAAACTTATTTTCATTTTATTTTTTATTGCATCTAACAGTTGGTCTAAATCATTACTGTTTATACATTTTTGCTCTTTTTCTGATACTTTATCATTTGGGTCTATATCCAATGCTGACACTACTAGGTTTGTCATACTTGTTGCAAACTTTTTAGCTTTTTGCTTTCCATATCTTAATTTTTTGCGTCTTCTTACATTTTTGAGTGGAGATATTTTCAATAAAGACACACTCTTATCAAGAATTGTCTTATCAAAGTCTGAACAACTCAAGTCTTCTTCAGTAGCTTCATCTTGACTACTTTCTGTAATTTTTTCAAGTTTGAATTCATTCATACAGTTAGTAAAAACTTTTTGACCAGGTTTGATCTTAAGTTGATTTGCTATTGATATGTTAATTTTACACAATCCCTTGATAATTTTTTTCTTGTGGACTTTAAATGGATCACAACAGTATTTTTGAAGTGCTTCATATCTAGAAATTTAGGCTTTTTCATGGTGAATACATATCTCCTCATTTGGTTTGAAAGTGTATTCTATCCTTTGCATTAAAACTTCAATATCAGTATCTTTTAGTCTTATTCTTCCTACCATTCTACAATATGACATTTTATCACAATATTCATTTAAAACTCTTCCCACACAACATTTCTCTGACATTTTTTACTAATCTAAAAATATTAAAGTTAAACATGTAACATTATCTAAAAATAAACTTTTTTATATTTTTCCTGTAATAAAATCGTAAAAATGAAATCTCAAGTATAAATGCGATTAAAACTGTCTAAAATGCAACCAATAAACTATTTCTATATATAACTATTTCTGCATACACAAAACTTTTACTTTTTGGTTCTTGCAATATTAAAAACTAAAATAAAAAAATCCAGAAAATACTGCACAGATTTAGATTTTAATACAAAGTCTTGAAACAATTGAAGTATTTTACACTCAAATTATAAGTATGTGAAAATATCATTATAATTATATTATATGCATAAAATTTAACAAATATATATTATAAAATAGCATCAAATAAATTAGGTTAAGACACTGATAATTTTATTTTATGAAAAACTGATTATATTTATTTAGGGAAAAAATCAAATATACACTTAATTCATAGGGCTACAATCATGTGATAAGATAGAGTATAGGTCTTTATTTTTTTTTTTGGTGACTGTCTATATATAGAACTTTGCCAGTAAAAAGTTTCATAATTTATTTTAACTGTCTATGCAACTTTCTATGCCTACAAAGTTAATGTAATTTATCGTATTTAAAAAAGTGAAATTTTAACAGGCTGCTGCAAGTGCTAAAATAACTTTTAACACATAACTTTAATTTTTTCCGCAAGTGGTTACTCTAAGTACACAAAAGCAACAAAAAATTAGCATAGCTTTTCTGTTTGTAATGGACTGTAGCACATTAAAGTTTCCAAAATTTTTTCTAATATTGTGTTATTTAGCATGTATTAATATTTAGCATGTATTAATATTATTAGTATTATTTAGCATGTATTAATATTTATGAGGTACAAGAACTCAAAAACTGTTTAAAATCAGTCAAAAACACTTACAAAAATAGATAATTTGGGTGAAAAACTATTACCCTAAAAAATTTCAAGTGATCATCTACTTTATTTAAAAAGTTATGATCTTGTAAAAATCAAAAAAATCTACTGTAAGCTCCAGATTCTCAAATTTTTCAGATTTTGGTCAATATTAATTCAATTATAACTATTGAACGGTTTGGTCAATTAAGCTGAAATTTTCAGGATTGTGTTTTTTTCATAAAAGCTGTGGGTGGTCAAAATTTGAAGCAAATTAGAGGTGGTACCCTGGGGACCATTAGGTGATTTGATATGGAATGACCCTGTGATGTTTCCTCTAAGAATGTACCTGATAAACAATATATTGGCTTAATAGAGGGTTAATAAAAAAACGTCTTGCTAATCATAAGCAATACTTTAAACATATAAAGTATGCAAAACACACCATGCTGTCAAAATACATATGGGAATTAAAAGATAAAAATATTGATGATATTATACTTAATTGGTTCATCCTTAAAACAGCACCTATAACAATATTTCCGATAAATGCATACTATTTTTACAAGAAAAATTTGAAATAATTACACATGCAAGCCAAAAATTTTTATTAAACAAAAAATCAGAATTGATTTCTAAATGCAGGCATGCAAATAAATTTCTCTTACAAAAAACTAAAAAACAGTGAGCAGTTTTTACAAAAAAAAAAAAAAATAACAGTAATTCTAAAGAATTCTTTTTATAATAGTGTCAGCATATTTCACAAATATGTAAAAATATACAGTAAAGACATTTACCACTTCCTGAAAATTAACTTTTGGTATAAAATGAAGTTTTAATAATTTAATCATTCATTTCTGATGAGTCTTTATTGATGAAAAACAGTGTTTAATGAAAAGCTTTTGTAAAGTGGTTTTCTACAATTTTTACAAACATTTTTATGACTTACTATTTTTACAAACATTTTTTTGTAATTTAGGTCACGACTAGAGATGCAAAAAAACTTTTTTTTTTCACCCAAAAAAAGTTTTTTTTTGTTGGTTTTTTAGAGTTTTTTTTTTTTTGCTTTTGCAGATCCCTTTAGTGTTCTTGTTTAGTTACTTTTAACTTTTTTTAATGTTTTCAACTTATCTAAAATGTTTCTATTTAGTTCTGTTTGAGTATTTTAGATTATATTAAAATTAATCTATTTTAATTATTTAAGAACTTTGGCATATATATAATTCTGGCATAAATAAAATTCGCTGAATGGTCACACACGAGCAGTGAACGCCTAAGGGAAGAAATGAAGTATATTAGAATAAAGGAGAATTGTTTTTCGAGCAAAGCATATTTTGACAGTTGTCAAGACAAAATTAGAGGAACATTTAAAAATATAATAAGACAGACAATGCACCTAACAGTACTAACAATAATAATAAACAATAAATTGTTTTATAAACACTAATGTGAACAAAAATACACAAAAAATATGTTACCAAACAAAAAAATAAAAAATACAAAATAAATTAAATAATTGATAACAAAAAAAAAAAAAAAGTATGCATACAACAAAGAAAGGCCTCAGAATGGAAAAAAAACATTAATGCTATGTGTAAACATAATTTGTGTAGTGATTAAGTAATAAACATCTCTCAGAGTTGCGTCTATTATTACTGGCGTTTCGATGAGGATCAGCACTAATAACTAGTTTATCCTGTCAGACAAATGTCATCACCACTTACGCCACTTATGCTTTATGACTTACGCCTATTCCATACTGCAGTAAAAAAAGGATTCACTACAAACAGCCAAAACCCAACTATACCCAAATTTGTAAAACACTAATATTTTTTTGATGATATGATATAAAAAGTGTTGATCTACTGCACAATATAAATAAAAATAATTAAATAAATCACTTACCATACCACCGGTAGAAAAAATTAAGCACAATAAATTAAAATTCAAATAAAAACGCCAGAAACAAAACTAAAACAACTAAAGTGTGCAAACAGAAATTACTAATAAATTTTCCCCTTAGACCATTTAAGCCACATAGGTAGTTTCAGCACAAATAAATCAAAAAATCTAACGCTGTCATAGATACTTCATTCGAATTTAGTTAACCAATCTAAAGTGTAAGAAAATGAAACAACTTGCACAACTTAAAATCATTACTAAAAATCAAGTAATATATGAAAGTAAAAAAAATATATATATCATTCGACGAATTTTATATATGCCAGAATTATATATATGCCAAAGTTTTTAAATAATATTGGGCCTAGCCCATAAGGTTTAGTGTTAAGGTCATCGAGCACAACTATTTTCCAAATCACAATTACTGTCACCGCGAAAGTAGTTGTTTGTCTCTGGAAGATGCATGGGCTAGTTTTTTAATCATAAGTCAGTTATAAATCCATGCATAGGTGTTTAATCCATAATGGTTTTCTGGAGTATGACTGGGCTGGCTCGGTGTTGTTAAGAGACAATTCTTTTACGCCATAAACAGCCTGGACTTACGCATTACACCTATACACCCTTATGCACATATAGCCTGTTTACATAGTTGGCATGCTTTTTGTTCTTTTATTAGATAAAATATTTTTGTTTGAACTCATTCTTATTTAGGTAATATTTTCTTTTAATAGATAGTACGTGGTTGAAATGTAGATATAGATTTTTATGTTATGTACATGTGGTTATCATGTATTTTGTATTGTAGTTTATATATATATATATATATATATATATATATATATATATATATATATATATATATATATATATATATATATATATATATATATATATATATATATATATATATATATATGTATATATATTTGTGTGTGTATGTGTATATGTATATATATGTGTGTGTATGTTTATATATATATATATGTATGTGTATATGTGTATATATGTATATATATATATAAGAGCGATTCTTTTTGACTAGTGGCTTTTGACATGTTATGTTGATGGACGTTTTTTTGTTGTTGTTTTGTTATGGTCTCAAAATTACGTTTAATTCAGACCATAGAGAAAACTTTACTTTTTCGAAAATTTCGATTTATATATGGTCTCAAAGTTACCTTTAATTCGGACCGTAGAGAAAACTTTACTTCTAAACAATATTTTTTCCCGCTTCGTACATTGTTTTTTATACCACGACTTACATTATTGTTACATCACCCAAAATAATTTTTTAACCACTTATTTGGCTAAAATTTATCTGGTCTTATTTTAGTATTTAGTTAATCTTATTACAATATTTTTTAATATATGATTTATTTGCTGATTTTCATATTATTACTAATATCAAGGATTTTTTATGCTATAATATCTTACATTCATTACTCAGCTTCATTTTAATTTTCACATGCACAATTTTCGTCTTTTATTATTATCCAGAGAATTTCTTATATCCTTCACTACATGTTTAAATCTTTACATTTTTACAGGCAATATATGTATATTTTCTACTTTTATATATTACTTGATTTTTAGTTATGATTTTAAGTTGCGCAGGTTGTTTCTTTTTCTTACACTTTAGATCGGTTAACAAAATTCGAATGAAGTATCTATTACAGTGTTAGAGTTTTTGGAAGACTCTATTGTGTTTTATTTAATTTTAAAAGGGTTTTTAATAGGGTATATTGCCATTTGATTGTTTTTGGTTTATTTGTGCTGGAACTACCTATGTGTTTAAATGGTCTTAGGGGAAAATTTATAAGTATTTTCCGTTTGCACACTTTAGTTGTTTTAGTTTTGTTTCTGGCGTTTTTATTTGAATTTTAATTTAATGTGCTTAGTTTTTTCTACCGGTGGTATGGTAAGTGATTTATTTAATTATTTTTATTTATATTGTGCAGTAGATCAACACTTTTTATATCATATCTTCAAAAAAATATTAGCGTTTTAGAAATTTGGGTATGTTTGGTTTTTGGCCATTGGTAGTGAATCCCTTTTTTACTGCAGTATGGAATAGGCTATATGAAGTTGCGGGGTAAAGCTGAAATGGCAATAACATTTTTCTGACGGGATAAACTAGTTATAAGTGCTGATCCTCATCGAAACGCCAGTAATAATAGATGCGACTCTGAGGAGATGTTTATTATTTAATCACTACACAAGTTATGTTTACACATTAGCATTAATGGTTTTTTTTTCATTCTGAGGCCTTTCTTTGTTGTATATAGTTGGTAAGTCTAAAAAATGGTGATGCACTAAAGTTATTTAAAAAACTAAATTAAATTACAAGAACAGTTTTCATATAACTAATCTCTGTTAAGTTCTTCATTAAAATTGACTATAAAACTGACTCTGCTACTTTAAAGGCATTACTAATAAAATCATATCTTAAATAAAAGAATGAAAACTCTCCTCTTATAAATATCACCTAAAAACATATTTTTAAAATTATTTTCGTATATGAAATAAGAAAAAGTGTTATTTAAAAAAAAAAAGAACCAAAAAACCACGCTGTTAGTTTTTTTGCCAAAAAACAAGAACCAAAAAAGTGACTTACATCTCTAGTCATGACAGTCATAACCATGGCGGTCGTAATAAAAAATCCAATATCAAAAAATCACAAATTATAAGTTGCGATAAATAATTTAGGAAAAAATTTCATAAATGATTATTAAAAACCATGTAAATTATGTTAAAAAAATGCCTTATAACATCATTAAAGTTTTATGATACGTTTTTTAACGCTAAACAACAGGACTGTAAATAAACGTCAAAACATGTGGTAGTGGTGTAGTGGTATAGCGCTCGCTTCATAAGCAAGAGGTTCCGAGTTCGATTCCAACCATGTCCCTGGTAGTACCGCGCCTCACTTGTTTCTCCACATAGCCACCTTGTTCGTCAAGGTTCATGTTTTGGAGTTATAGAGTTGGGAGAGGGTTACAACCACAAGTAGCCTCCTCATCTGTAGTGGCCTTCTTGGCTTTGGGGAGGTGAATTAAAAAAAAAAAAAAAAAAAAAAAAAAAAAAACATAATTATACAACTCTTACAACTTTAAAACCATACTATGATATGATAATATGATTTTTTTTCAGTTCTTATGATTTCAATCTTTTTAATTCTTATTTCAGTTACTAATTCAGTTCATATTTTACTTCTATCAAATTTTACAGCAATTAGTTGTCTTGAAGTGTATGAATTTGTTTAACTTGTACTAGTTGCATTCAAAAAAAAATTGTCTTATGGCACCTTCAGGGGCCATAAAAAAAAAAAAATTTTTACCCCACCCTGGGTATCATCGTTAACAATCATAAGAATGATTAGTAACGCTGGTAGCAATAAGTAGTTTGATTATGAAGCCAAAACAATACCCCACCTTTGTTCCTGGTAACAAAATCCTCTAAAAAAATAAGTTCAATAATATTTTTTTTGTAAAAAATAAATTTTTTCAATGTTGTTACAAATAAAAATTAAGTTTTTTTTTCATAGGACCCAAGATGAAATGGTCAATTAGGAAAGTTCCTTGAGATTTCTGAGACTTCTTGATAAAAGACTCAGAAATCTCAATTGCAGACAATTGCAATTTGTCAACTTACCCTTGCTGCCAACAAGCCCCGGTTTCCCCTATCATTATTTCAAGAAATAATGTAATACATAAGTTTCAAGAAAACTTACTATCAAACATATACTTAGTATCAAACAATCTAAATAAGCATACAAATAGTCATAAAATATTCAATGATTCAATTGAGTTATAATAAGTTTTTTTTTCAAAGTTAAAAAAAAATATTTGGTTGAATTATAATTACAAGTTTTTGTTCTGTTTCATAAAAATTCTTTTCTCCAAACGCCTGTGATGCTGGGGCGGAAAGAAAATCTTCAGATAAAATTGCAATCTTTATATACTTGCTTTTGTTTTGTTTCCAAAAGAGTAGGCCGTTACTTGGCAGCGCTTTTAACACTGCTTATGTCTACCAAATACCTTGACAGCTGACTTGCAACAGTGAGATTGTCTTGGTTATAAATTTTTCCTTCTTTTGAAAAGATTTTATTTGACTAGAACTTAAAGCATATTATGGCAGCAGATTCACATTCAGATCCATTTGACTCAGCAGCAGCTTGTAATTCTGGCTCTACTCCACCAATACTTATTATATACATCTTTGCTGCATTGAACAAGGCACCCATTTCCGATGTGAGGATAAAGACAGCAACTGTTGGATCTAACAAACATGCAGCAGACGGAAGACAATTAAATGTATCTGAGTCCGGCTGTAGAATTGATTGAAACCGTTGACATAGATTTCCAAGAAGATTCGCTATCAAAGACTTGTTAGTAGGGTATTCTTGTAGATGGCATTCCAAATTGAGTAAAGATGGTAGAACCTGTGAAAGAGACTGGGCATCCATTTGAAGTATATCTGTTTGTACTGCAAAGGGTTTCAAAAGTGAAGAAATGTTTTGAAGACGAATCCATTCACTTGCTTTGAATGTGTCGATTCCTAAATTTAAGTAAACCATCTGAAATTAAAGTTTACTAATAACAATTGTAATAGCTAATAATTGTCATTGATGTATGTCTCTTTTTTCCAAGCTGTTGTGATGTGATTTAAAAGGCAGGATATAGTCTTTCCGTGTTATTAGTAAACCTAATTTAAAAACTATATACCCTATCTTGTTTTTTAATGGTAATGACTAATGAACTTCTTACAACTTATTACCATTTTCGTTTTTTTAGTTTAAATAAGGTAAGATGCAATTTTGTAGATTTAATAAATTTCCGAAAATAATTCATATATACTAATAATATAAATAATAAAATAATATGTACCAATTTCTGTAAGAACTTCACTCACCGATATCTTTCTTTTCAACAGCCGGTCAATCATCTGATATGTGCTGTTCCATCTTGAGGTGCAGTCAGTAATCACAGACTTACCAGACTTGTCAATAAGTTTCTCAATTGCCACACTTGGTTTCCTAATTCTTGATACAACTTGTCTCATTTCTAAGATGGTTGCACTATAATGTTCATAAACTAATTTTATGAGAAGCTGGATTGTGTGAGCCATACAGGGCCCTCGACAATACGGAATATGATCTGGCAGGGATGAATCAGTTTGTTCTGACTTATACTGGATCTCTTCCTCATCAGTTTCATAATACTCCACTGGTCAAGACATTTCTTTAAACGTTCAGCAAAAATCTCACCCGTGTGGGGATGTTGGAGTTCCATCAAATTTAGGAAAGCATGTCGTATTATATCAATGGTGGTGTCATAGAAACAAGCAGATATTCCAAGGAACGATGCTGTGAGACCCTTCTTTGTCCAACCATCAAGACAAATTGTTACTTTGCGTGTGCGATTCATCAAGTCTTTCAGTTGTGCAGATTGTAGAGGAAACATTCATTTATCCGCTTGTTCAGTGTTGCAGACCCTGCAATATAAGTTTTAAATCTGTTAAAATTTAATGCACATCAGTTAGTGTTGTTTGTTACTATAGTATTGCATTAATGACTAAGGCTGTCAAAAATCGCAAAAATGCTTGCCCGGATACCCATTGAACGAACGGGCGGGTACCCGTTCATATACATTATTTCTTATAAAAGTTTTTATAAAACTTAACATGTTTTTAAAAGTAAAGCATAAAGAAGAAAGAACAACAACTAGCTTTTACAAAACTTTAATTGGTTATAAATTGATGAAATTTTATTAAAACATTTTATTTATTTACAATAAACTTACAACGCGCACTTAAAAAAACATCTTTTTATAAAAAATTATTATTTTTCGAAAACTTTATACCTTTATAATAAGAAACTGAAAACATTTTAATTTAATGTATAATTTCCTTAACTGAAACTTGGGTTTCTTTGAAAGATCTTCAAGATAATTCTACTCTCCATCTTCTACTCTTCAACTTTCATAAAATTTTGTCCTAGAGACATACTAATAATAATAATAAGTTAGAGGAGTTTTGATTTATGTAAAAAAAAACATTGTACTTTAAGTTAATAATAAAAGGTGGGTATTCGAATCAGAAACTCAAATTTTCTAACGTTTTTGTTCAATTTTTCAGAAATGGTAATAAAGAAATCGGAACTATTTCTTCAAATCTTATTTTACATACCAATTTCATATTGTTAAATTGTTTTATTTCAATTAATGATTGAAAACTTAAAAAAAAATTAGAATTCATAATTTGTAAATTGAAACATTTTGTTTTTTTGCATGGACAGCGGTTATCCGTCATTTGAAAATGCTGCCCGGGCAGTAACCAACGGGCGGGTACCTGGTTGCCCGGGTACCTGTTGACAGCCTTATTAATGACACTATAAATACAGGTAAACATTAAAAATTTATTTAGGATTGAATGAATTTAAAACAATAATTTAAAAATTTAGTTTTGTTAATTATTACCTGGCAATTTAAATTTTGGGTCAAGTATTTTTATCATCTTTAGAAACAAAAGCTGATCAAGCAATACCATTGGATATCTGGTATTAACAATCATTTCAATCATGCTATCCTGACTAACTTGATATTCACTTGATTCCGTTGGCCATGCGGTGATTCAGTGTTCAAAGCACTTTCTTATTGTCTCTGTTTTTGTCTTTCCACTATTTTGGGAAGATGTAGAATTGATTTCATCAATTTATGTTTCAAAAATATTTTTTCTGCATTTTGTTTTTTCTTTTCATCCATGTAACATTTGTGTGTCTTTATGTATTCTCTGAATATGCGCTACCAAGTTACTGGAATTTTTTCTGCCAAGAGTTGCGCAACACAAGCCCTCATTATTTATGTCCTGTACTAGACACACAGGTTTGTCAGTTTTTTTATCGTAAACAAAGAATTTCCATACGGGACTGTCAGGTTTCCTACCAGGCAACAACCTTGATAAACTCATTATTCTGTTAGTGATTGATTTACAACTCTTAAGAATCTTTAAATGTTTATTTTATTTTATAACAAATAATTGAATGCATTGAATTTATACTTAATGTAATGACAAGCACGTGACCAGTTTTATGGTCCAATGATACATTCTATAATTATTCCAAATATCATCGTTATGGTCAAACATGTTCGTTAATTTTAAGGCAAGTTTGTAAAATTTGTAAATTAATTGTCAAAGTTTTATGGTCCAATGATACATTCTATAATTATTCCAAATATCATCATTATGGTCAAACATGTTCGTTAATTTTAAGGCAAGTTTGTAAAATTTGTAAATTAATTGTCAAAAAAAAAAATTTTTGTATCAAAACTTTTATAATATTCAATAATTTTTGTTCGGTAATACTTCCTAATCCTATTCCTATTTTCGTTTTTTGATACTTATATTCAATTCTATTTCAGCTTTCGTTTTTCAGATAATTCCTAATTTTAGTTTTTATTCACGTTTAGCCAAATCAATTAAACTTTACTTCTATTTATACTTCACATTAATGAAAATATCACTGGTTTAGTATGTGTTTTAATAAATTTTTTTTTTTAATTCGTTTTTCTTGCGGAATTGCCATATATATATATATATATATATATATATATATATATATATATATATATATATATATATATATATATATATATATATATATATATATATATATATATATATATATATATATATATATATATATATATATATATATATATATATATATATATATATATATATATATATATATATATATATATATATAATAATGAAGAAACAACAAACTAATCTCATTCAAAAATCACAAGTGAAACATAATATGGTTCAACCCACCTTTCAGTACCAATGTTGGAACAAAAATAGGCAGTCGCTTTTTGAACATGGTTGACCTGCACTTTCGATTTGGTCTCAAACTGCATTAGATATTTTATTGAAATACCATTAAAATAAGCTACTCATGTATGCCAAACATCAAGTCCATCATTAATTCGCACATTCACAGGATATTACATAACCAAGGTAAAGATGAGGGAAAAACATGGAATTCCATCTGCCCCATGAACAATCAAAGCTTGTTGAAGAACATTGTTTATCAAGCCACTGTGTTGTCAAATAAACCTGACTACAAAGAAAAAGTATAACTTGGCTAATGTGAAACTCCATTTAAATTCGGTATGCTAATCACCTAAAATCTTTTAACATTAATAAATTTAAAATTGATACCGAGTTGTCTAAAGAAATTTGGGACATAAAAGAGAAAATGTTTACGCCCTTAATTAAGTGGAAAATTGTGAAATGTTGCGATCTTTGTTACTTCTTATCAAAAATTTGCAATCTTTGCTTATACAAAAAATTCCTTTATTTTAACATATACAGGTGATAACTTAAATCATTTATTTAACGAAATGAGTTGATTTCAAAATGCAGGCACAAGAATAAATTCCTTTTATCTTTTTTTGACACCGGTGATTAGCTAATCTTTTATTTTTTCTTTGGTGCTATTAATTATGTCATTTTTTAGTGACGTAAAGATCACAGTGTTTTTTAATTTTTAGCGGGTTTTTTTGTTTTTGATTTTGTATTCAATGGCTGATGATTACCGTATAGGGATGAAACTTTAAGTACCTTAGAAAAAAGTTTTTTTTTCTTCAATATATATATATGTATATACATGTATATGTTTATATATATATATATAAATTTATGTATATTTATATAAATTTAGTATACTTGTATATATATATATATATATATATATTCGTATATATATATACATGTATTTATTTATATACATGTATATATATATATATATATATATATATATATATATATATATATATATATATATATATATATATATATATATATATATATATATGTTTATAAGCATGTATGTCTTTTTAGTAGAAACATCAAAATGGAACAGTTTATTTCTTATCCAAAGAAAAATAACATTCTTCATAGTCAAGTGTTCAAGTTAAAATTTAGTGAAAGCGTTGGAGTAGATTGGAGAATTCTTGGACGTTATTTAAATATCGAAGAAAACTGTATTGACATTATTGATCACGATATTACTGGAACTAATGAAAAAGCTTATTCAATGTTAACAAAGTGGATGCAAATTAATGAAAATCCAACACTTGAGGGGTTAAAAACAGCTTTAAGGAACATGAGGAGAATGGATCTAATAAGAAAAATAGATGAATTAACAAGTAGTTATTTTTAAATCACTTTAAATTAATAATATTTTGATGCAAATTAATTTGGATGCTTGCTGAGGTTTTTCATATTTATTATAATCTTTATAAGATAATTTAAAATAAATTTTTTCTTTTTAAGAGCCTTTTTCTAAGAAACCAGGCAATACTCAAAGGTGTTAAACTTCAATCACACCCAATTTTTTTATATAGTAATGCTGATAGGGTAAAAAAGAAGCCTGTGATTTTTTTTTTTCAATTATTTATAGTTCTTGAGTTATGGTTGATTAAACTCTTTTTTTATTACTTAAAAAGTCATTGGAATTTTTTGTTTTTTAGACTAAATATAAAGGCAATGAAGCACCTGCATCCTCAGTTGTTTTTCTTTATTTGGGAAGTAAAGGTAGGACTTTGAAAAAAAAATTTAAAAACTGAGATATACCCTTTCTTAGTCTCAAAATCATAAGCTGAAATCACACATTTTTGAATTTGGGGCCTACTTTAAATACATTTACAGTTCAGGGCACTGGGAAAAAAGTTCAAGAAAGCAAGATATTGAGATATTTAGAGGATTTTGGCTCAAAAGAGTGTGCAAGGGACCCGTTTAAAAATATTTACAATGTACAAAAATGTAAAAAAGTATATAAATGGCTGGAGCAAGAAGAAAGCATAAATTAGTCTAATCACTGAGGCGTATTAGAAACGCTTCTTGGAGCCTGGGAACCATGGGCATGGTGGTTCATTGACAACTTTTCATGTTAATTAAAAACTTAATTCTGAATATTTTTAAAAAAATTGAATTTTTAAAAAAAATTCAGGTTATAAGTTATAATAGATTTCTATTTTTAATTTTTTTTTTTTTTATAAATAGTCTGTTTTGACTTTTTATTTATTTATATAAATACATGAGGTTGAAAAAAGAAATAGTGAATAATAATTTTTCTATCATAAAATTAAATAATATTCAAAACAAAATCTACTTTATAAATGTCATATAAATTTAAAAAAATTCAGATTTAGCATTATTTTGCTTAATGTTATATCAACAATGTGATATTACTGATATTTTTTTAATTTTTTAATTTTATAGCATTAAAAAATTGGTAATTTGAAGTAATTAAAAATCGGTAGTTTGAATTAGTTAGCAAAATTAATTATGCTATGTAATTCAAACTAAAACAATTACTGTAACTATCAAAGATTTATTTGAAAACACAACGGATTTTGATTTTGAGCCATTAGAAATTTTACTATCTAAACAAAATGTTAAAGGAGCTACATCTACTTGTAAAAACTTAACAGAAGTATTCCCAATCAGTCCTTTTCAATATAAAAAATTTTTAAATGTCAGAAATGGAAAAAAAATTTATTTAAAGATTTGAAAGAGTGAAAGACTGTTTAAAAAAAGGTTCCTTTAAGCTGGTTTCCCTGATCAGAGTGAAAATTTAATTGAAAATGTGTCAAATAAATCTTTGGTAACTTCAGACAAATATAGGGTACCTAAAAAAATTGGTTGAAATTTATGAAGAAAATAACTTTATTGGTAAAAATATTGTTCGGTCTTTGGTTGAACATGATGTTGAAAATTTTTTAGATGCTTCAAATACAAGATAGATCGAATACAAACAATGAAGATGGAACTTATTTATGTTGAATAAGAATTTAAGCAAAATATAATAGATCCAGAAAAGGCAGAATGTATTCTTGTTTTCATATTTAACAGCAGCTTTCTCCAAGATGTTGCATAACACTTTACCAAAATGTTATTCAAATCGTGGGTCAAAATTTTGTAACTTGTTATGCAATAGGGTAATAGAAAATCTATCCACTCCATCTTAAGACCTTGCTGTGTATGATCAAGTAATAGAAAATCTATGCATTCAAACTTAAGACCTTTCCTATTTCTCATAGTGGTTGAATTATCAATGCTACTTAAAACATTTTTTGACCCCCTTAATTTTTTGATGCACCCCTTTTTTTAAACCATCAAAATTACAATGGATTACCCTTTCCAAAACCAAAAAGATATCTTTCAGGAAATTTTTATGTTTTTAGATAAATGTATTTAAAGTATACCAAAAATTCAAAAATGTGAAATTTCAGCTAATGTGATGAACCCAATAAAAACATAAACCTCTTGATAAAGGCTTTATTCAACAATAATGTACTAATCTAAAGATATAAGAGTTTAAATATATACATAACACAAATAGTTCAAAAACAATAATATAAACACTAGGAATCACAACAGCTAATGAGTTTTAAACTAAGAAAGGGTTTACCTCATTTAAAAAAAAAAAAAGTTTTTCTGAAAAAAATAAGACCTTAAGAGATAAACCCTTTATTTTTAATAATTTAAAAAATGAAATTTTTTTTTTAGTGTTTTTTTTCTTAGTGTTTTTTTACATATAACTTGCAATAAAATTTATACGTTACAACTTTTCTTTTAAAAAGTAAAACAAAAAGTTACAAAATAGAAAAAAATAAAATGTCGATGAATTTTTAAAAATATATATATATTTCTTAAGACTTTATTTAAAAAAATATTTTACTTGAGAATGTATATGATCTCTCCAAGTTACGTTTTCGTAAAATAATACGCCTTGAAATTTTTATGAGTGTTCTCTTTTATTAGCTTGACTGTCAATACAAATTATTTGCAGATTTAAGGAATTTGAAACATTTTTTGACGTACCCCCTTAATTTTTTGATGCACCCCCTTTTTTTAAACCATCAAAATTACAATGGATTACCCTTTCCAAAAACAATAAGATATCTTGCAGGAAATTTTTATGTTTTTAGATAAATATGTATTTAAAGTATACAAAAAATTCAAAAATGTGAAATTTCAGTTACAAGTTTTAAACTAAGAATTGGTTTACCCTGGTTTAAGAGATAAACCCTTTATTTTTAATAATTTAAAAAATTTAATTTTTTTTTTAAGTTCTACCTTTACCCTAATATAAAAAAAAACTTACAGGATACAGGTGTTTTATTGCCTTTAAATTTAGTTTTAAAATTATAAAATTCCAATAACAACTTTTTAAATGTTAAAAGGTAATGAAATTAAGCGACCATATTTCTGGAACAACAAATATTTAGAAAAAAACAGTTTACAGGCGTCTTTCTTACTCTATCATCATTACTATATAAAAAATTTAGCATTATTGAAGGATATCACTTATGAGCCAACAGTACTTTTGCTTAATTTGCTCAAAAAATGACTCTTAAGTACATTGTACAAACAACTGAAATTTTGCTTTTAGTGATGCACCAATGGCAAATGCTGATTGTGGCTAATAATAGGTTTAATGTATTTATTTAAGGGTATTATAATAACAGTAAGGATTTAAATTACATATTTAACATGTACCTATTCATCAGAAGTGATTTGACCTACTAGCCTATGCTTTGGTGATCAGCAACGAATTAATCGGCTTAACCATTGGTTGATGAACCAGCCGATGGTATCAGTTGATTATTTGGCATTGGCCGATGCATTGGCATTGGGTAATAAGCCAAACCAAACTGGTGCATAGGCACACCTTATCTATGCAAATTGCATACCTAATATTAAGATATTACTTTTATATACATACATTAAACCCTATCATTAGCTTCAATTGGCCTTTGCCGATGATCAGTTATTTTATTTAAAAAAAAAATTTTTTATAAGTTGGTGAATGAGCTGAAAATTTGCTGAGAACTGCACACCTTTAAATTGCATTGCTAAGATAATCTAAGCACTTTTACTTTAATATTGTGAGCATTAGTATTATTATTATTATTATTATTATTATTATTATTATTATTATTAGTATTATTAACATTATCAGTGATAAAAGTTGTTACTTTTTAAAATCATGAGTTGAAGGTTGTATGACCTTTTAAAGTTCCTTTTAAAAAATTATCAGGCATTTTACTTGAGTAAATTATGTTTTCTATCAATATTACTGCTAAAATTCATCAACCAATACATCATTATTTAATGTTCTGTATATAAAAACAAGCTTTGCCTTTTTTTTTTTTTTTTCTACAACCATTTTGTTTCTTAACTTAGAATGAATAAGCCAGAAAGCTGAAAAATTCTTTTTATTCCAGCACTAGAAGCTTATGCATTTAATGAACCTTCAATATCAATTATAATGTTGCAGTCCTAACATTTTAGAGACCTTTTAAATAAAAGTTGGATGTTATTTGCTTCCACGGAGAGATTAAATAATTTCCAAGAATAATTAAAATTCAAAAGTGTTGTGTTGATTGAAAATTTGTGTAAGAGTGCAAACGATCACACTTTTATTTAAAGGTTACATTAGCGTGATGCACTTTATGGATGACCCCTAATAAAAACTTTATGGATGACCTTTAGACAAAAATGTTCTATTCTTATATTAAAAGTTCATTTCTAATATAGCATTTTATTTGGCTCTTCATAAAAGTGTGAAAAAAGGCCAAAAAATATGCTAAGTTAGAAAAAAGTTAGAGTAAAAAAACAAAAAATCACAAAAATATTAAAAAAAACAAAAAAAGACAACTAATTTGGCAAAGGTGCCAAAAGCAGTCACGAGTGGATTTTGCGATACTATTACTTTGAGCCCTGCAGACTCATTTTTATTTTCAGAAAAACGGATTGTGAAAAACGAGCACACTGAAAGTTTCCAATAATTTTTGTTTTTATTTTTCGTTATCAGCTTTTTAAAAATTTCAACAGTGTCACCTATTTTTGTTTTATCTTTTTGCAACTTATATAAGCTGATTCCAATTAGTTTTAATGTTTTCAATATTAAAGGGACTTGGCGATAAGACTGAATTTGTCTTCTTTTTGCCCCAGTCGTGTGTATACATTTTATTCAAGTCTAATTTTGTAAATATTTTCTTTATGGCGAAATACATAATAATAATAGTATAATAATCTTCACTTTGTCTTTCGTTGTCACTGATGTCACTTTTCTATTGTTCTTGGGATTCAAGTCTCTATTTTTTTCAAACATTGTGAAATGATGCTTTAGTTAATATTTTTAAGTGAATCAAATTTTAGTAGAAAGTGGACTATAATTTGTTGTTATAATTATATATATATATATATATATATATATATATATATATATATATATATATATATATATATATATATATATATATATTTACATATTTATTTGTTCCTCTATTTTCTCTATAACCTTGATGATTATTTTGCATATATTTTATCATTTGTGTAACATGCTGGCTCATATTTTCAATGTCAAGATTATTAGCTAAAAGATTTCCCATATGAGCAGCACACCCATAAGTGATTATTATAACTACTTAAGATGGCAATATTTGTGAATTGATTTTGTATATTAGGCTTTATATAGTTTATATATTTATACATTTGGCTCTTAGTTGATTAAAGGCTAGGTATGTCTTGATAAAAAAACTCATCACTGAAAGTTTCTGAATATCTAATTCATCTGAAAGTTTCCAATATATTTTTTTTCATTTTTCGTTATCAGTTTTTTTTTAAGATTTCAACAGTGTCACCTATTTTTATTTCATCTTTTTGCAACTTATATAGCCTGATTTCAATTAGTTTTGGTGTTTTCAATAAATCTTCACTTTATCTGTCACTTTTCTATCGATCATGGGATTCAAGGTTCTATTTTTTTCAAACATTGTGAAATGATGCTTCAGTTATTATTTTTAAGTGAATCAAATTAAAAAAAAGTAGGAAGGATTTTAGTTTATTGATTCACTTATTTTCTAACCAATTGCTTTTAAAAAAGAATTTAATCCTGCATTATGATACTTTTTTTTTGAAGCCAAAATTATACATTTTAATATATATTTTCAATAACAAATTTTTAATAACAAATTCACTTTTAATAAAGCTGCAATCATATAAGTTGGTAATTAACAGAAAACAAAGAAGAAAGTTAAATAACAAGAAAACGATTGAGACTTAAAAATCGTAAACTGCATAAGTGAAGAAAATGTGGTAGTGGTGTTGTGGTAGAGCACTCGCTTTATAAGCGAGAGATTCCAAGTTCGATCCCCACCACATACTTGGTGGTACCGTGCTCAAGGTTCATGTTTCGGAGTTATAGAGTTGAGAGAGGATTATAACCACAATTAAGTAGCCTCCTCGTCTGTAGTGACCTTCTCGGCTTTGGGGGAGGTGAATTAACAAAAAAAGTATTGTATTTTATAAATTAAATTTACCTTTTAAATAAAAGTGGAATGTTATATGCTTCCAGGAAGAGATTAATCAAATTCCAAGAATAATTAAAATTCAAAAGTGTTTTGTTGATTGAAAATCTCTGTGTAAGGGAGCAAATGATCACACTTCTATTAAAAAGTTAAATTAGCGTGATGTACTTTATGGATGATCCCTAATAAAAACCTTAGATAAAAATATTCTCTACTTATATTAAAAGTTCATTTCTAATTTTAGCATTTTATTTGGCCCTTTTTAAAAGTGTTAAGAAAGGTCAAAAAATACGCTTAGTTAAAAAAGAATAAAAAAACCAAAAATTGCAAAAATATAAAATAAAACAAAACTAATTGTAAAGATGCCAAAAGCAATCATGAATGGCAATTGCGATACTAATAATTTGAGCCCTTCAGTTTCATTTTTATTTTCAGAAAAACATCTTATGGAAGAAAATGTTAGAACCTAATATATCAACGCAGATAGAGGAGCTGCATAAGGTTTTTTTTCAAATTTTTATGATGTCAAAACTGAATCATTTATTTCAGGGGATGAAGAGATAAGTCACAGTTTGGTATTTAGAAAAGATACTTCTGATTTAATTCTTTGTATGATTAATGAAAAAGGTTTGAATACTTATTGCACTATTGCTAGGATTTCCATTGATAATGGACAGGTCTTAAATGCATTATAAATGTTTTTGATCCACTATGTAAACATACAATTTCAGAAAGTTTGATGATTCAAGTGTAAAAAGATCATTGATTTTAGCTTTAGTTGAAGATGTTTCAGAACATAATGGTAATCTTAGCAAACTATTGAAACCACTAGCTCTGAGTGATAAATATTCAATAGCATTTGATCTAAAATGTGGTAAATTATTTGGTTTATGCATTCACAGCAACAAGTATGCATGTCTCTGGTGTGAAGGGGAAATTACTCTTGAGAGCGGAAAAAATAGAACCTTAGCTTCTTTTTTTTCTACTCTCAAGATTAACTACAACAAGTAGCTCTCTAGATGCAAAAAAAAATGATGGAATTTAAAAACTGTATTTTTCCTAGAGTTGTGTATCTTGATGAACCTCTAGAAACTTTAGTAGAACATCTCATTCCTCCACCAGAGTTATACATTCTTATTGGTATTACTCCATGTCTGTAAAAATATTAATTACACTGTGGCCTGATTTTGATTTGTGGCTAAAGTCGAATTATATAATCTTCAGAGGTTACCACGAACTGGTTTGGATGGTAACAATTCACAGAGACTTTTAGATAAATTAGATAATTTAGAAGTTAACCTTCTAAGTGCAGCCTCTATGTTACCAAATATGATATTTCTCCAACCTGTAGTTAGCTGTCTAAAATTTTTCATTTATTAAAATAAAAGGTTTTAGCATGTTTATTGGAGAATCTATTGCTGAATCAGTTTTAGATTTTAAAAAAGCTTTCGAAAATCTGCAGCTTCATCTTCTGGAAAAGTTTAACCGCAACCATTTAGCTGGAAAGTTCATATTTTAGAATGTCATCTTGTTCCTTTTCTTCAGCATAGTCAGTTTGGGCTTGGTGTATACGCCAAGCAGGCAGGAGAAAGTGCTCACCACTATCACTATCAAGGATGGAAACAATACAAGCGTTGCTTGGAACACAATGCTTATGCAAAACAATTTAAGAAAAGTGTGATTGAGTTTGGTATAAACAGTTTCAAATAGTCCTTTTCTCTCCTTTTTTAAAATTTTTAATTATTGTGAAATTTGAAACAATTGAATTATTTTATAAGGAATTTCAATATTTCATATTACATTTATTGCATTGACGTTATATTGTTAACTCTGGAATTTATCTCAGTTTAATCATAAAAGATCTCAATTCAAAGTTGTTTTCTTTTAACAAAAATTGCTTTAGAGGTGTAATACCTTATTAGTTTTGAAAAAAATTCCCACCCTCCGCATATTACAAAAAAGATATGTTTAAAAGTAAGTTTAGATTTTAAAAATTATTTTAAAACACTTGCTTAAACACAATATTAATAATTAAACAAAAAAAAAATTAGAGTAAACCAAAATTTGCCCTTGCGGTCTTAGGAGAGCACAGTGCCTTATAAGCACCGCTAACAGTCTCTGTTTTTTTTATATTTTTTACTTTGTGAAAGTTATTATTTGCTAGGTAATTACTTACATTTATAATTTAGAAGTTTCAATTTTACCAGAAAGTTCTACCAGTTTTTCCGTGTTTATTTTATTTAAAAAACTTAACATTAACTAATTTCCAAAATAATTGTTAACAATTGAGTTTCAGTGTGCTTTGTTTGCTTAAAAAGTAAAAATGGTGTCAGATTTATCTCAGTGATTATTCATTGTTATTATGACTTTTACTACGATGTAAAATACTATACCTCAAATTTATTATTTTTTTCATGTTCTTTTAAATAAATATAAACCATGAATATATGGAACGCCAAAGCTGCCTTAAGTGCGTTCCGTTCATTATGTGATGTGCTCACTGCATTATTTGCTGTGTTTATTGCATTATACGGTGTGGTGACTACATTATATAATGCGCTCGTTGCATTATACGATATGGTGATTACATTATACGCTACGCTAACTACATTATACGCTGCGCTAACTACATTATGCGCTGCGCTAAATACATTATACGCTGCGCTAACTACATTATACGCTGCGCTAACTACATTATACGCTGCGCTAACTACATTATACGCTGTGCTTACTACAGTATACGACCTGCTCACGACATTATACGATGTGCTCACAACATTATATGATGTGCTAATGCATTATATGATGTACTTCTACATTACATAATGTGCGTACTACTTTATATGATGTGCTCACTACATTATATGATGTGCTCACTACATTATATGATGTGCTATTACATTATATAATGTGCGCCCTACATTATATAACGTACTTACATCATGATATGATGTGATCACTATTTTATAAAGTTTTGATACTTTATAGATTACACGTATAATTAATAAAATGGCAGACCATCAGCTAAAGAGAGTAATGCAAGATCTTGGACTTTCTCATCTGATTACAAACTTTCAACGGGAAAAGATAACTATTGATCTGATTTTAAAGTTGTCTATGAGAGACTTTGAAGTATTAGGTGTATCAAACAAGCAAAAAGTAATGGAATTAAAAGTTAAATGTTCAATCTATAATACGAAACTACTTAATAAGTATCCAAGTGAACGTGGAGGACCTTCAAAGTTTGAAATACCTTGTCATGTGTTAGAGAATCTCTTAGAAGAAGATTTTACAATTAAAGACATTTCTAGACTTCTAAATGTTGCTGAGAGAACTGTTTACCGTCGAATGTACGATTACAATCTCAAAAAGTATAATTTTTCTAATATTACAAACGATGATCTTGATTTGCGAGTAGCTTTATTAACGAACGAGTTTCCAAAATGTGGAGAAAGAATGCTTAACCAAATATTAAAAGGTCAAGGCATAAGTGTCCGAAGATCGGTATTGCGAAAATCAATATTAAGAGTAGACAATTTAGGAAACCAAGAGCGAAAGAAAAAAAGTCTTCATCGCAGAATCTACAATGTAAAAGGGCCAAATCATCTATGGCACGTTGATACAAATCATAAGTTAGTACGTTGGTATTTTGTAATAACAGGAGTTATAGATGGTTTTAGTTGTTTGCCAGTTGCCCTTGGGTGTTCAACCAACAACAAAGCTAACACCGTATTTAATTGCTTTTTAAAAGGTGTTAATGAATTTGGCTTGCCAAGTAGAGTAAGATCAGACAAAGGTATGGAAAATGTACGTATTGCAGATTACATGATTGCAAATCGTGGAGAATGTAGAGGAAGTATGCTAACCGGTAAGAGTACTCATAATCAAAGAATAGAAAGATTGTGGAGAGACGTTTTTTCTGGTGTATTAAGCTACTATTATGAGCTATTTTATTACATGGAAGATTGTTACATACTCGATTCTTCCAATGCAGAAGATTTGTTCGCATTACACTACGTTTTTCTTGAAAAAATTAATGATAAACTTGATATATGGAGACGCGCTTGGGCAAACCATTGTATGCGGACGATTAAGACATCACCCTTAAAACTTTGGGTGAGTGGACAATTCAATAATCCAATGAGTATTGAACTTAACAATAACGAGTTTGAAAACTACGGCATGGAAGGAGTTCTTCATGAATATTTCAATTCTGATCAACGTCCGATATTTGAAGCACCCGATATAGGCCAAGCACTGTTATACTTGGAACTAGATAAAGTCCCTAAATCTTTATTTGACGTTGATTCTGGTATAACTATGTATACAAGAGCTAGAGATATAGTTAAACTATTTTATAACTAATTATGTTAAACCTAATCAAATACTTTTTAATGATTTTTGTGAATATTTTTACCAAAGGTGGAGAACTATTAACCCCACTTTTTGATGGCCGACCAATTTGAAAATTTACATAACAAAATTGAACTATTTTTCAAATTTAATTTCGCTATGAAAACTACATAACAATTTTAATTTTTTTAAATTTAATTTCACTAAGAAATCTACATAACAATTTTAATTTTTTCAAAACAATTTAAAGTTATAAAGCTCAACAAAGAAAAACATTAACACTTAAAACATTTTTGGTAAAAAAGTTTACAAAATGCCAAAAAAGGCATTATTGAATGCATAGTCATAAAGTCTAAATAATTTTTCTTCTAAAGGTATCTTATTTTCGATGGAAGGCCTTGGTAGATTTAATACACTGGAACATGTATTTGAAGTCGGAATCCAACCATTTTCAGCACCAATAAATGAAATGGATGGATGGAGTTCATATCCTAACACAGGTTCTGCTTCTGCCCCAGTCACAAATTGTAAAACCCTTTCTAAAGTAACGCCGTTTCTTCTACCAGCTTTAAAAAAATTTTTAAATAAATGAAGTGTAATTTGCACAATGAATAAATAATAATGAATTACATAATTAAGAAACTATTTAAAACTGGTATTAAAAATGTATACTAATATACTTACCAGCATAAACTAATCGATATTAATATAATAACCAACATATACTAAAATACTTACAAGCAGCTTCTCGAAGGTACTTGTTAAACTTAGCATATATTTTAGATTGAAACACGTAATCATTTGATCCTATTTCTGCGAATGATGGCTTTAAAAGTGTTGACAATCGCTTGAATGTCAGTTTTTCTACATCACAGGAATTAAAAAGCTGCAAGATGGCTGGTAGAGAATGAGCAATCTATAAACCAAATCGAACAACTACAATAAATGTATAAAAAAAAATTAAGTGCAATAAAAACATTTGGGATATTATTAGACAATGTAAAACATCATAATATTAAACAGCAATGTTACTGATTGTTTTGCTATAGCAAAACAATCAGTAACACAGCAGTTTCTTACTTGGTATATTCCAAACTCTTTAAAGGCAGATCGCATTTCATTATAGCAGGGTTTCGGCGCAGTGGCATAAAAAATCTCATCTAATCTGACTTTGCATAGAAATTTTGGAAGTTTACCATTCTGCAATATAGAAAAACCTGTGATGAAAAAATAATACAAAAAAGTTATACAACATCTTTTTTTAACAATTCAAAATAGTTAAATGTTATATATCTATATAATTCAAACTATATAACTGTTATATAACTCATTTAAATGTGTATATGCACGCAAGTAATTCTAAAGTTGTAGAAAAAAATATTTATGAATATATTTTTCTTAGTTTTATAAAAAATTTAAATGCATGTTACACATGCATAGTTTATACATAAATTTTTACATAAACAAATAAACAATGCTAGAATAATTAAAGTCGTACCAAATACTAAACCAACTGCATAATAATCTTCAGGGAATGAATCGAGTATTCCATTGTCAAAATATTTTTCCCTAATCTTTCGTAAAATAATTTCAAAGAACTCTTTCCTGGGACCTCCAAAATCTTTAGCATCCTTATTTTATGAATGTTTAAAAAATTGTTCTTCTAATTATTATATCAAAAATAAATCATCAAAAACTTTTTTATTATACAAATGAAATAATTTTTAATGATATAATTAATGCTATAAGAGTTACCTCATTATAAAATTGTACTTCCAGAGTAATCAATTTATTTTTAATATCCAGCAACTCTTCGAACGCAGTCGCCAATATATTTGAACGATCAACAAGAATAAAAGATGTCTTTCCATCTGGACAAACAGCAAGGTCTGTGATTTCAAGAGGCCTTCCAGTGATCAACTTTTTTTGCATATATCGCAATATTTCAACAGGATTTTCTGAAATATTTTTCTCATGACAGTATTGGATAATGTTCTCTATCTTTGTATCTAAATCTTCTTTAAAAAAATCTACATTTTTATCACTGTTTATTGAAGAAATAGATAGATCACTCTCATTTATGTCTTGTTTAGATTCCAAAATGGGTAAAAACAAATTCATATTTGGTGATTCATATTCTGGCTGCTCATACTGGGGTAAAGGTTGCATTGAAAAACAATTTTGTTGCGTAAAATTATTATTTAAATTATTACAATTGTCATTGTCTTTGAATGGAGAAAACAGAGGAAGTTCAAAAACATCATCATTTTCGTCACTGCTAACATTAAAGCAAATCTGTATGTGACTTCTTAACTCATTTAAGAGGAAATCTTTCCCACAACTCAAACACTTGTTCTTTAAAGTAACTATAAGCTCTTCATTTATTGATATAGTCGACAAAGACTTTTGTATTGGTCTAATATACACTTTTCCTTGGCCTCCGCCCATACTTAATTTAATTTCTTTTGCAGCAAGACTACAGTTTAATAATACTAAATCTCGAGAATTCGCTAAACAAGCCATTAACTCAATTCCACCAGATTCTTTAACTTGTGGAAAATTTTCAACAATTTTACTGTAAACAGCTTCTTCATTGTCATTTATTTCAAGCTTAATTTTTTTATACCCAAGGCCTGCTTTTTGTAAAACTATTTTTTGGTCAGTAGTAGGAATTTTAGTAGCATACATATTTGCCATACACATAAAATTAACAGTCCAAGTTCTTCTCCTTTCTTCTTCTGCTTTGAGACGAGCATCTTAATATATTAGAAATATTTTTTCAGGTTTCTTCTACTAACTGTGTATAGTTATAATCAAAAACATAAAATATAATCTCAAAATCATTACACAAGTGTAGAATAAATATTTGACAATTAGATGTTAATTAAAAAACTAAGAATCTATAATAATTTGTTAAAACACAATGTTTGTAGCTTTTATAGACAATTTTGAATTCTAATAATAAAACTTTATAGTTAAAGTTTTTTTTTTTTTTTTTTTTTAAGAGGTTATTCTTATTGTATTTTTTCTTTTGTTTTGTATTTTCTATTGTATTGTATTCTTATTGTATTTTTTTTTTAAGAGGTTATTCTTATTGATTTTCGAAATTTAACATGAAAAAATATTAATTGCAAAATTTTTAAATATTACAAGTAAATTTACCAAAAGAACTTGAAAAATGGATAATTTGATTAATCAAAAACAAGTCACAGTTAACAATTTAAATAATCAAAAACAAGTAACATGTTACTTGTTTTTGATTATTCAAAATGTTAACAATACATTAATGTTATTATTAACAATATTGTAAACAGTGTCTATTGCAATAGACGCTGTCAGTGTTAGCCAATTTAAAAATTCAATTAATTTGTTAAATAATAACTTTTATTAAACTAATTTATTTTTTTGTTAATTTATAGTTAACTAAAGTAACTATATGTAACTAGTTACAAATTCTACATAGTTTTAACTTAATATTCTTGAAAAATACCTTTATTCCCTCTCATTCTTCTTCCTCTGAACAAACGATCTCTTTCAGATACCCTTGCTTGAAATTTTCCGAGATTTAATGCTGGTGAAAAAGTGAAATTTTCATTTTGATTTACATCGTCTGTCGATGACAAGGTACATTTTCTTGCTTGTTGTTGCTGCTTGTTTCTACAAGAATCTCTAAGTCTGATTTTATCACCAAGTGTGATAACTCCAAGTCTAGATAGCTCCTCATCAGATGCAGCTAAAACTGACAAAATATCAAATCTTTCTGTTTTAAATCCGTTAATGAGATTTTGTAAACCAATATTTGTTAAAACATCAACTATCTCATTATCTGCGACAAAGTATGCCATGTTTAAAATTTAAATACATTCCATAAAAACCCCTCTTTTCTAGATTTCACCCTCCTTTAAATCTCCTCCGTATAAAGAATGACCACATAATGAAGTGAGCACATCATATAAAGCAATGAGCGCATCATATAATAGAGTGAGCATAACCCACAATGTAGAAGCACTTCATATAATGCAGTACTACATCATATAATGTAATGAACGCATCATATAATCTAGTAGCACATCATATAATGCATTAGCACATCATATAATGTAGTCAGCACAGCGTATAATGTAGTTAGCACATCATATAATGTAGTACGCACAGCGTATATTGTAGTTAGCACAGCGTATAATGTAGTCAGTGCAGTGTATAATGTAGTTAACGCAGCGTATAATGTAGTTGGCGCAGCATATAATGTAATCACCACAACGTATAATGCAATAATCACAGCAAATAACGTAGTGAGGACATCGCATAATGAACTTAACGCACTTAAGGCAGCTTTGGCGTTCCATATGAATACCTTAATCTTTTAAAAAGTTTAGATAAATGATTAAGGCTATTTTTTTTTCATGTTCTTTTAAATAGAAATGCGCTTTAAAACTTCATGTTCAACTTTTTTCATTATGTATTTATTTTTATGTTAATTTAGTTTCATTAAAAAAATAATTTTCTTTTTTCATAATATATACATTTTTATATGCTTAGTTAGGTTTAATGTTTTATCATTTTTACAAATGTTTTAATACATTAATATTGGTTTCTTTAAAAAAATTTAAATAAAATTTGTTATAATCATATATCATGTGATATGTTTGTTATTTTTATATATCATATGTGATATTATGTGATATTATGTGATATATATATATATATATATATAATTATATATATATGTATATATATATATATATATATATATATATATATATCATATAATATCATATCATATATATATCATATATATATTATATCATAAAAAAATTGGATGAATTGTTGTTATTGAATTATTCATCAATAATAAAAAGTAGTGTTCTTAGAGTAATTATTCTTTACTGTAGTAGCCACCTTGATCTTGAGGTGATGGTGGTAGTTGGGTGGAGAAGGAGTTAGGGATTGGATTGGTAAATACAAAAAAAAGTTGTGAATTCACTTTGTAGTTTAACTTTCATATACGTAGTGATGTCACAATTTTGTTTAAATAACAATATAAAAGTTTTGAAGTTTCTTTGTTAAAATAAATTTATGAATAATTATAAATCAACTTTTAAATAATTAGAAAAACTGTCAATAGATGGTAATTTTTGATTGCTCTACATTTATTCCTATCATCTTATAACATTTGGTGTTAAAAAATAACTCTGGTTAAAATTTGGTTAAAGATACTTTCTATCAAAGTATTAAATTTTGAATAGCTATGTAAACATCTTTAAATATTTTTCATTTTTGCATATGGTTTTACCATATCCATATAATCATACCTAAAAGAGGTTTCTTGGAAATCATTTAATAACTAGAAAATACACTTTTTTTATTTTTATAGAAAACTGTTATAAGAAGCCTTAATTTTAACATAAAAATCTCTTCAGAAACTTTTTACTAATTTTTACAATCACCACTCCAAAACTTCAAATGCGTTTTGATGATGTTTTATTTAATTTAAGAATACCTTATATATATTTTTTAATATTTTTAGTCTCTTATCTAACATTTCTGAGGTCTAATTTTTTTTTTTTATTAAAAAATCACCCAAAACACTTTGCCGTTTCATTGTTGAAATAAAGGAAAATAAAAGGTGTTGTGATAAATAACATACCGTGAAATAATGTACCGGGTTCAATTCCTGCCCCACTTTTTTACAAAATATAAATTAATAGCTCATAAAGCAAAAGGTATTTTAACATCTAATTTTTAATATCTCTAATACTTGAATATGTTGTCTACATGAAAGCTAGAATAACCATTTTTGGAGCTTTTTTCCTAACAGAACATGCTCTAGTTTTCAGTCATTAATAAGTTATTTAATAAAAATTTAAATAATCGTTTGTTTGTTGTTGGTTGTTTTTATTTTTCTAATTTTTATCGCCTGTTTTCATTTTTTAGAACTAAAATAGTTTTTTAGTGCAATGTTTCTTTTTTAGTAAAGCGTTTCAGTTTTGTCTTCAGTCTTTTAGATCATTTTAAGCATTGCCATTGTCTCATTATATCTTTTATAATTTTTAGAAAACTGTTTACAAAATAGAATAGTTTTTTTTTGTTTATTTTAAAAATTTGTAAAAATGCAAAAAAATCTTTAGTTAATAAAATTTTCAATTTTTAAAAAGTCCAAAATCAGAAGTCCAAAAATTCCAATAAAAGTTTATAAATTTTGTAGAAGATTACTGTCAAGATATAATTTAAATCTATGCAAGCCTGCTTTAAATTCAATTTAAATTTAAATTGCTAAAAAAGTCTAGAGATTTTAGATGACCAGAGCAACATTTTAGCTAGTGATCTAGTTGCTTCAATATATGTACCATCTGAAACCGTCATGCCACATAGCGATTTTTCACCAAATAAAGTTTACTCTTATGTTTTCCGAAAGGATGTTTTGTTTAAGGAAAAAAATATCTCTAATATTAGCAGCCCCTCACCATTTGTTCAAAGTTTTATCTTATCAGCAACAATATTAGATAGTTAAACATTTATTGAACTCCAAAATTCTAGTTTTCATTCTTTTATATTTTCCAGTCATATTGCTTGAGTTATCATAAGACTGGCTTCTGCAGTTGCGGATTTCCAAGTTCAATTTTATGTTTAAAAAGTCCACGGTTATATTTGCTAAATTTTCCCCGGTGTGATTATCGATGTGAATGAAGTTGACAAATCTTTCAATAGGCTCATTAGAAATTTGATCAATGATCACACATAGTTGATCTTTGTGACTCGCATCAGGTGTTGAGTCTACTGATAATCCATAATACTTAGATTTTAAAACATCGTCGCTAATTGATTGCAAAACTTTTCTTGACAAATGGCAATGGCAATAATAATTTTTTATTTCTTATCATTTTTGAGTTATTAAATTAAAGGAATTATTTTATTATTTTTATTAAAATAATTATGATTTCGCATTATCATTTTTAAAATGTTAGCATATTTAGTTGGTCCATAAAAAATTTCTGAAATTGCGTTAGTTTTTCTTCCGATTGAGATAACTTTCAAAAATGAAGCAAATTATAAACTTGTGTGTACATCAAAAAAAGATACTTAGGAAAAAAAATGTAGTGAGTTTAAGAACAAATAAACCACAAATGCAAATTTACTCAGTTTTTGCTCCAGGAGTTGTGAGAATTATTGAATTATTTTTTCATAAAATTTTGTACATAAGCAAATAATCAGAAGTTTTTTTCCTTCCTTTCCTTCCATCCTCATTGTATCTTAAATGACTATAAACTATATATGTATGGTATATGACTAAATTATTTTTTTGCCAAAATATTTTTTTGTGTCATTTTCATATAGATTGTTCTATATATGAGAAGCCTGGTTTTTATTTTGAAAATTAAACAATTCTTGCATATAGTTCTTCGAAATTGAATTTTCCATTTAAACAGTTAGACTTCTATGTTCGAATAAATTATTTTAATTTTGCAAATAGCTTTGCACATAATTTTACCTATGTAAAAGTTTACATTTTTACTTATAGTAAAAATATATTTATAGTTTATCATATACTTATAGTAAAAATATATTTGTAGCTTATCATATGCTTATATTAAAAAAATATATTTATAATTATATTTATAGTTTTGGACATGCAAAAATATGCATAATACAATATATTCAATTTACCATACATGCATTAGTGTGTACTTAGTTTTAAAAAAAACTTCATCAAAGTAAATTTAATTTGTTTTTTACTCATAGTTGTTGCCACCGGGGGGCCAGGGGCACATGCACCCTCCTGGGCCCCCTCTCCCAGTCATGGCTATAATTCATGGTCTCCCCTACACACAATGTGCTAGGTAAAGAGGGGTGCAGGAATTTCTATCAAAGGCTATTTTTGTCAATATTTTGTTGTTGGCAATTTATTTTAGTTTCATATGTCATGTCAGGTTGAAATCATGATTGGTGGCTTTTCTGAATGCTGAGCGTTGTCATTAATTTGATTCTTTTCAAGTTGTGTACTTGTTTGCTTAGAAACAGTTTTAGAAATAACCGGGATATATATCAACATATGTCTTGTTGGAGCTAAATGATTTGAAAAATAAAGCTATATATAAGCTAAAGAAAGATATAAGTACTAGGGTAGATCATTAAAAAAAATTTGATTTTAAATGGTAATAAGTTGTTGCTCCTTGATAATATAAAGTAGATGGAAAAAATTTTTATTCTTTATATCATTATTAAATACTCAGTAATTTGGTTATAAAATTTAACTTAGAATAGTGTAAGTTGTTGCTCCTCAGTGAAATAAGTTTTAAAAAAATTTAAACTTTTTTTGTGTTCATTTGTTGGTTAATGGACCTTATTTTACCATATTTGTGCATTTTTATCTTTATTTTTGTTTTTTTTTATCTTTATTAAATTGCTTTTAATTTTAGTTTATGATTTTATAAACTATGATTTTATAAACCACTTTCTAATTATCTATTTAGTGAACAAGTAATTAAGATGCAGATTCTAACAATTTTTCTAGTTGCATTTTATTTGTAGTTATTCTATCAAGCAAAACTATTGTCTTCTGTTTATTTTAGACACTTTTAAGCATTTTTAATCCTTGTTATATTACTTAGTAATTTACTATTTATTAGTATAAAAATTGTAGTGATTTTAACTAGCACTTTATAAAAGTATTATTATATATTTTAAAATAAGTTATTAGTAATGATTATTATACTACTAGTATAATAATCATTATATATAAGTAACTTTGACACCATATCTAAATTGAAATTTCCAAAAAGTAAAATTTTTTCCACAGCCCGAATTAAATGTTATTTTGAGACCATAACAAAACAACAACGAAAAGTCATGCATCAATAAAACATGTCAAAAGTCGCTAATTTAAAAGAATCACTCTTATATATATTTATATGAACCCTAAAATCAAAGCTCAATCACACATGATAACCACATATATATAACATACAAATCTGCATCTACATTCCAACCACATACTATTTATTAAAAAAAAATATTACCTAAATAAGAATGAGTTCAAACAAAGATAGTTTATCTAATAAAAGAACAAAAAGCATGCAAATGATGTAAACAGACTGTGTGTGCCTTAGGGTGTGTAGTTGTAATGTGAAAATATAAAGTTTGTCGAATGGTCTCACACGGCAGTGAACACCTGAGGGAAGAAATGAAATACATTAGAATTAAGGAGAATTATTTTTCGAACAAAATATATTTTGACAGATGTCAAAACAAAAATAAAGAACTAATAATATAGTTAATATTATAAAGAAATAATATAATTAATATTATAAAGATTACCAATATCCAAAATAAATACCAAATAATTTATCTTTATAGATTCTTAAAATAAAAGGTGAACCAAAGACTTCGGCAGTATCAGTTGCTAAGATAAAAAGTTTTGTTTGACATGTCATTGTCTTATTTTAAGTAATTGCACATGCTCGAGCAAGTCAAAGGTGCCAGTACTTAAGCATGAATTTTCAATTGACTAAAGAAATCAAAGAAATATGGTTGTTGGTTGTTTAGATAAGGAAAGTACCTTTGCATTTGAGCATTTGAACATTGAGAGACAGTTCTATGATTTTTTTTTCATCTAGCAAAAGTAGTATAAAAGCATCAGTTAGTTTCGTTTTTGATATAGATGGGGAAATTAACTCTAGTGATGAAGAGTTCATAAATGACACTCAGAGTAATGTCAGTGATCTTTACTTAATATATTACTGTTAATAACACAAATTTGTAATATTCATTTATCGAGTGATAGCTTATTTTGATTTCTCATATAAATATTTATCAATGTTTCATAATTTTGATTATTTTTATAAGCGTAATATAAAACAAAAATTTTATGTTGTTTGAATCTTGTTTAAAACTGAAAATTTGGACCAAGACCCCACTGCATCCTTGTTAGTATCTTGTTCAACTTGTTTATCCATCCAGAGGCCATTTTTTGAGTTTCTTGAGTTTATGTTTTGGAGCAATAGCTTTTAGAGAGGGTTGTATTAACAAAACAGATTACATCTTGTTTTATAAAAGATAAGTTTTAGTGATTTCTTCTTTTTGTTTTCACCCAAACAATATCTTTTTCAGCTTAAAAATGATTTTAATTTTAAAAATTAGTACAAAAATTTGTTGTTTTTTTTTCAACATTCTCGCTTCCAACAAGGCTGTAAGCAAATACTATTAGAGTTGAAAGTTACTGAAAGAGAAAAGATGAAGTTTTTAGAGCAAAATAACGACTGACAGACAACTTTAAAGATTGCAAATTATACAAATTAGGAAAGCAAGATAAAAGAAGCGAATTCCAACGAACTGATGTTCGAAGAGAAAAACTAGACAAGTAAGAGTTTTTGGACCACCTAGGAGAAGTCACAGAAAAAGGATGAGACCTAATTTAATGCCGCTTTCCAGCAGGCCTTAAAACAAGACTCCAATAAGCACTTGTTAAATAGTTTTGAAAGTATAGCCAACAGCTCTGGAAATCACTTGTGCAAGACTACAAAAGGTATGTTGTCTGGACCACAAGCTGTAAAAGAGTTTAAGTAGGTAATCACTTTATTTACAGAAGCTGGAGTGATACAAATGTCGAGCAATAGATCAACACGTTTGTCAGCTATATCAGGTAAAACGCAACTAGTGAAATCAAGAAATGACATTGATAAAAAGTTCATAGCAAACTATTCAGCTTTGTCTTTAGGTGTCTTTAGGTAAGTCTGAACCTTACAAGAGAGGTGGAATAACAGATTTGCCCTTATTATTGATACTGTTAAAGATTCTCCAGAAGTCACAAGAGCTTAATTTTCGGAAAGAAATAAATTTTCCATTTAGGTTAAAATTGAAATATTTATAGTATTGGGTATCCTAAACTTTTTAATTATTTAAAATTTAAGTAACATTTAAAGTTAGACTATTCTCAGAGGCAGGTAACATTTTTGATGAACTGGATAGCAGCTCTTTTTGCACCACAATATTTCTAAACTTCTAGAAATCCTTACATAATTGATTTCTGCAAATAAAATTACATTATGTTTGTTAAGAATTTTGTATTTTTTACCTAGGTTTACCTATAGTTCAATGCCCTTTAGAACAATAATTTTTTAATAAATAATATAATTAATATTATAAAGATTACCAATATCCAATATAAATACCAAATAATTTATCTTTATAGATTCTTAAAATAAAAGGTGAATCAAAGACTTCAGCAGTATCAGTTGCTAAGATAAAAAGTCTTGTATGACATGTCATTGCCTTAATTTAAGTAATTGCACATGCTTGAGCAAGTCAAAAGTGCCAGTACTTAAGCATGAATTTTCAATGGACTAAAGAAATTGAAGAAATATGGTTGTTGGTTCTTTAGATAAGGAAAGTACTTTTATATTAGCCAAAGCATTTGAGAGACAGTTTTATGTTTTTTTTTGTCTAGCAAAAGCAGTTTAGAAGCTTCAGTTAGTATCACTTTTGATATAGATGCAGAAATTAACTCTAGTGATGAAGAGTTCATAATTGATACTCAGAGTAATGTCGGTGATGATCAGTTGACAGATTTTTGTGAATTAGAGTGTGTATTTCATTGAAATATAAAAATAGGTTTTGTAGTGTATATTAGGGTGTTGACTTTTTATTATCTTCAGTTTCCAATATAAAAAACAGATGAACTTTGGTTTAAAAGTAACTGAAGGTCATTGGTTTTATTAGGTTTTTGAAAAAGGTCACCCACCATGACCCTTGATTACACACTGGCTCCCATATATCAGTAAACTTTTTTTCTTCAAAAGGTATATCAACCCTGGATCTCAAAAGAACCAGAATTTAATAGTAATTTCAAAATTCATTATCTTTTAACGTGCAAAATTTAACTTTAGAGAATTTTTCAAGTTGAAGTAGCAGTACTCCCTTGCAGCAGCAAGCTCTAAGATAGTTTATTAGGCAACACTCCAAAACACTCTAAAAATGTTTTACAGTAAAAAAGAAACACTCCTAGCATATTTTACCTATTTGTCAGTTGATGTAGCAACTCTCCTCGTATGTTTTCAAAATATTAAAAAACATTAAAAAAATAAAAATAAAATCAACATTGAATTAAAAACTTTCAAGTCATATTTATTGCGCTTTTTTAAAGAATTATAAAAGTTATTGTACTTCCCTATTTTTTCAATTGTTTAAACTTTTAAACGACATTTTAATGTTGCTTAATCGTTGATGTTGCTTAAATTTTACAAAAAGCGTTGAAAGACTTTTTTTAGCTCATTATCTGTATATATTGTAAAAGTTTTTTTTGTTAGAAGTATTTATTTTAACTTTAGATTTTATTTTAGAAACTTCAAATCCATCAGAAAGTTCTACAAAATGTTCTGCTAAGAAAGGTAATTATAATGGTTTATTTAACATTAACAATCAGAATCAAGTGTGCTTTGTTTGTTTAAAAAGTATAGTAAAAATGGCGACAGATTTTATTTCAGTGGTTGTTGTTAGTATTACTTTTATTGCATTGCAGAAGAATATTATACATCAAGTTAAGCATCTTGTTAGCTTTGTTTGGTTGCTTTTTTAATAGTGTTACAATCACAAATTTGTAATATTCATTTATAAGTGATAACTTGTTTTAATTTTTTTTATAAATATTTATCAATGTTTCATAATTTTGATTTTTTTTATAAGCGTATTATAAAACAAAAGTTTGAAGTTGTTTGAATCTTGTTTAAAACTGAAAATTTGGACCAAGACCCCACTGCATCCTTGTTCAACTTGTTTATCCATCCAGAGGCCGTTTTTTGAGTTTCTTGAGTTTTTATTTTGGAGCGATAGCTTTCAGAGAGGGTTGTGTTAACAAAACAGATTACATTTTGTTCCATAGAAGATTACATTTTGTTTTATAAGTTTAGTTATAAAAATTTCTTCTCTTTGTTTTCATCCAAACAAAATCTTTTTCAACTTAAAAATGATTATAGTTTTAAAAATTAGTACAAAAATTTGTAAAAACATTACATTTTTTTTGAAGTTTTCGCTTCCAACAAGGCTGCAAGCAAATGTTATTAGAGCTGGAAGTTACTGGAAGAGAAAATATGAAGTTTATAGAGCAAAATAAGGATTGACAGACAACTTAAAAGATTGCAAATTGTATGAATCACGAAAGCAAGCGAATTCCAACAAACTGATGTTTGTTGGAATGAGAAAAACTAGACAAATAAGAGTTTTTGGACCTCTTAGGAGTAGTCACAGAAAAAGGATGAGACCTAATTGAATGCTGCTTTCCAGCAGGCTGGAAAACAAGACTCCGATAAGCACTTGTTAAATAGTTTTGAAAGTATAGACAAGAGCTCTGGGGAACACTTGTGCAAGATTACAACAGGTATGTTGCAGAGGTGTGGTAGCCCCAGAGGTTATGTGAGATTCCCGCATGGGCTTTTCACTTTTTTATCTAAATATGGGCCTTTTGGCAAATTTTAATTTTTCTACATTTTAAAGAAATTCCACAATTATTTACAATATTTATGTTTGCACAAATTAAATTTTATTAATCCCTAGATTTTAAGTCTTCAACTTTGAGCGCAATTATATTAGTATTTTGCATAATAGTAATATTGCTTTGAAAACAAAGTAGATATTTTAAGATGTATTATGATATTTTTTTCATAAGAAAAATTATGAACCCATAAACAGATTTTAACGATCGCAATGTTGATAAAATAAATTTAAAAAAGTCTGCAGACCCCCATATTATTATTGTTGGACTTAAATTAATTTAATTTAAACTTTAACCCCAAAATATTTTTTTAAATGAATTAATACGCAATACAATTACTATATAGTAATTGTATTGCGTTTTAATTTATTTAAGAAAAATGTTTTGGTGTTAAATTTTAAATTAAGTTTTATACAAATAAGTATCGAACTCATGTTTTGCATTTTTGTAGCGTTTCGAAACAGATATAAACTTGTTTTATAATAAATAAAGTTTTTTATTTTTATACAGTTTATATTATTGTATGTAAATAAACAAATTACTCCGTAATATCCTGTCCTCAGACAGATTAAAAAAAGGATGATGGCTGTGCATAAAGTACATTTAAAGAAGATTTGTTTTATGCAAACTTTGAATTATGAACTATATAAATACACAAATAAAACCTTTTAAAAATAGCGTAAAACCATATTATCTAACAAATTTATTTTAATTGAGGTGTTGGAATACCGCAAATATTTTCAAATACAATTTCATACTACACCTTAACAATTTACTTATTTACGACACATTTTCATTACTATTAATTATAGGTAAGTTTAAAATAAGTTATATAGATTCCATAACTTTAAATTTTTTTATTTTCATTGTTTTAATTTTGTTTTATTTTTGAAATGAAAAAACAATAAAATAGCATTTTTGGAAAAAATATGAAATACTTTCAATTAAGTAACTGCTAAATGAAACTACGTTATAAAAACTTTTATGTTTAAATTATGTCAATAACGGCACCATTTTTAGAGCGGCATTTTTGCTGTTGTGAGTTTATACGAAAATGTTAAAAAAGTTAAAACACCGAATAAACAAAAGCATAAACTATCTATAAAAAGAATTTCTAATTTATGAAGATTTTCAATATTTATTTTAGAAAAAAAACTATATATATTTTTAATAAAATTTATATTATTATACAATAAAATATATATCATTATATAGTAATAGAAAAATTGAAATTTTTGATTTTTTGTTAGGCTATGTTCTTCAAACAATAAAATACTAATCGTATTTGCTTGCAGTAAATTGTGTTAGAAAATTAGAACAAAAACGTGGTCGCTGCATCGTATTGTTACCATTTTTATTTTGAAGTATTACAAACAATATTAATAATTACAAATTACAATTACAATAATTAATAATTACAATATCAATAATTAAAAATGTATTACAAACAATATTAATAATTACAAGCGTTATCTCAACTTGCTAGTTTGTATTGATGATTTATTAGAATTAGGTCAGTTATTATATATATATATATATATATATATATATATATATATATATATATATATATATATATATATATATATATATATATATATATATATTTACATCTTTTTTTCGTATGGGCCTTTGCATCAAGCATATATGGTAAAATACCGCATATATAGGCCTTTTAATAAAAATCCCGCATGGGCTTTTTAAAGCCACCATGCCCCTGGTATGTTGTGTGGACCATAAGCTGTAGAAGAGTCTAAATGACTGAATATATATTTACATCTTTTTTTTTGTATGGGCCTTTACATCAAGCATATATGGTAAAATACCGCATATATAGGCCTTTTAATAAAAATCCCGCATGGGCTTTTTAGAGCCACCACGCCCCTGGTATGTTGTGTGGACCATAAGCTGTAGAAGAGTCTAAGCAGGAATTCACTTTAGATACAGAAGCTGGAGTGATACAAATTTCGAGCAATAGATCAACCTGTTTGGCAGGTAACATTTTTGATAAAAAAAGAGCTAGTTTGTTACCCAAAACTGGATAGCAGCTCTTTTTGCAACACAATATTTCTAAACTTCTTGAAATCCTGACATAATTGATTACTGCAAATATAATTATATTGTGTTTGTCAAGAATTTTGCATTTTTTACCTAGGTTTACCTCTAGTTCTTCATTACCCTTTAGAACAATAATTTTTAGAACAATGATTTTGTAATTAAAAAGTAAATTCTGGCATTCTAGCCAGAACTGGAATGACCTAAAAGTCCCAAATGCTGGCCGCAATTCCGGTACATCTCAACCTATATTTATCAATAGTTATTTTCTAGCACATGGCAGTTGCTTTTTTTTCATGGCCTATGTCAAACATGGTTTTTTAGTTAATCAACAAACCAGTGGATTCTCTTCAAATAACTGTCTACAGACTAATTTATCCTTTTGGAGACGTTGATTCCATTCATCCATTATTTATCATTTATTCATTTTTTTGCCTATCAAACAAGTGAAAAATTTATTAAATTTGCTTTTTTCTTTACCCATTTTACTTGTAAAATAATTTGTCAATGTTTTTATTACCCTTTTAATAAGAAATAAAAAAACTATAAAATTTGCTTTTGCTATTAATAAGTAAAATATTTAATTTAAATTTAATGATTAAAAAAATTTAATAAATTTGCATTTTTCTTTACCCATTTAACAAGTAAAAAAATTATTAAATGTGCTTTTTTCTTAACCTATTTAACAAGTAAAAAAATTTATCAAATTTGCTACTTTTTTGATCCATTAAACAAGAAAAAAATTTAATAAGTTTTTAGTTTTCTTGTTCCATTTAACAAGTAATTTTTTTAATTAAATTTGTAATTTTTTTTATCCATTTAACAAGTAAAAACTTGATAAACTTTTTCTAAACTCATTAACTCTTTCACTACCGCAAGCACATTAAAACAGCATTTGGTTTTTTAAAATTTTGAACATAAGCTACTGGTAGCAGCTTTTGAGTATGCTTCACAATTTATCTTGTTTTGTACATAAGTTTTCATTCTAGACTTATATGATTTGTTTGTTCTTAAGGTATAATAATTCTCTACATAATCAAGAACAAATAAGAGACAAATTGTGTAATTATAAAAAGTTATCATTTAACAAAGTTTAAAAATCTTGAGTAATCCTCGATTAAAAAAAAAAATTTTTTTTAATATAAGTTCTAAAATAATGCAACGTTAACATGTAAAACTTAACTTGTATTAGTAAAACTTAACATGTAGAAGTGTATAAGTAAAACTTAACATGTAGAAGTGTATAAGTAAAACTTAGGTTGTATAAGTGTATAAGTAAAACTTAACATGTAGAAGTGTATAAGTAAAACTTAGGTTGTAGAAGTGTATAAGTAAAACTTAGGCTGTAGAAGTGTATAAGTAAAACTTAGTTTGTAGAAGTGTATAAGTAAAACTTAGTTTGTATAAGTGTATAAGTAAAACTTAACATGTAGAAGTGTATAAGTAAAACTTAGTTTGTAGAAGTGTATAAGTAAAACTTAGTTTGTAGAAGTGTATAAGTAAAATTTAGTTTGTAGAAGTGTATAAGTAAAACTTAACATGTAGAAGTGTATAAGTAAAACTTAGTTTGAAGAAGTGTATAAGTAAAACGTTTACATCTTGTAAATTTTCTTGTTGAAAATAATGAAAATAATATTTACATAGATGCAAATAAAATGTATAATCATCATAACAAAGAAATTTGTAAACTCTTTATTAGTTCTGATATAAATACAGAATGCAGCATTATTGATTTTAATACTTGAAATAGCCGTGATTTTATTGTTGATTTTTTGTATCATTTAGTTCTGTATTATATTATATGAACATGAAAAATATAATTTTATCACTTTAATGAATTTCCATTATCTGCTTTTATGACATTCTTCGACCAGCAAATTATCAACTTTCATACTTCAGCTTAAGGAATGTGAGAGTTTAAACAAAGTGAAGAAGTGCGAGAGCTGGCTAATATTTTTCTGAACTTGTCAATTTTTTATTTTTTGGGCGTTTGCTCTCAGGTGCCTAATACGAAGGAATGGTAATTAGTTAACTTTTGGAAAATATACCCACCCTGAGTGTATTAAAATTTATTAAATTCATTCGTTAATTAAATTTCACTTATTGCACAAGAAAACTATCTACTGATAAAGATAAAACTTTAGGTAATTAGACTTTAAAGTTTCAACTTTAAACTAAATAAATGGAAACTTTTATTTTAATCAGCTCTTAAAAAATTCACAAACACTAAATAAGAATTCAAAAAGTTATTGAGAGTTTCAATTGAAAATAACTTGTATTGCTGTTGTTATACATATTTTGAGTTGTTTAGTCGCATTTCAATCCCAAAATCCTTTGTTTTAATTTATTCAATATATGCATGACAAAAGCGAAATGGTACCCATATTAAAAAATTCATTTGTTTAGCTTTCTATTGATATATAGTTTGTTATACTTTTAAAGAGACTTACTACTTGAATTTTAACTTGTTGTCAATGTTAGGCCATCTAAATTTTATTAAAAAAAAATGCGTTCACAGCGAAAAGATTTTTGTTTAAATAACTGGTAGTGAGTTAAATAAAAAAATTTTTTTATTCGCTTTTCTCTTGACCTATTGTAACAGTTAAAACAATTTGTTTGATTGGCTGTTTTTTTTCTCATTTAACAAAAAAAAAAATTTTTAATTTTTTGACTCATTTAACAATGCAAAACTTTATTAAGTTTACTATTTCTTCACTCATTTAACAATTTAAGTTAATTATTTTTTTGACTCGTTTAACGATGCAAAGATTTAATTATTTTTTAACAATGCAAAAATGTATTAAGTTTGCTGTTTTTCGACTCATTTAACAGTGCAAAAATTTATTATTTTTTTGACCCATTTAACAATCCAAAAATTTATTATGATCGCTAGTTTATTGACTCATTTAGCAATGCGAAAGTTCATTAAGTTTACTGTTTTTTCATTTGTTTAACAATGTAAAAATTTATAAAGTTTGCTATTTTTCGACTCATTTAACAATGCAAAAAATTATTAAGTTTACTATTTTTTGACTTGTTTAACAATGCAAAAATTTATTTAGTTAATAATTTTTTTGACTCATTTAACAATTTAAAATTAGGTTTTTTCATATCATTGTGAGTTCATTAAATTTTTTAAAGTTCATTAAGTGAAGAAGTTCATTAAGTTTGCTATTTTTTTGACTCATTTAACAATGTAAAAATTTATTATGTTTGCTGACTTTTTGACTCATTTAACAATGCAAAGATTTATTTTGTTTACTTTTTTTTTGACACTAACAATTCAAAGATTTATTAAGTTTGCTATTTTTTCATTTAACAATGCAAAAATTATTTCATTTGTTTAACAGTGCTAAAATTTATTGAATTCCTTATTTTTTTGACTTGTTTAACAATGCAAAAATATATTAGGCTTACCTTTTTTTGATTTGTTTATCTAAAAAAAAAAATTTGCTATTTTGTTGATTTATTTAATCGGATTAAAAATTTTATAAATTTGCTACTTTGTTGACAAATTTAGCAAGTAATGAAATTTATTAAGTTTTCTATTATTATTACCCATATAACAAAAAAATAATCAATGTAACTTGTCTATTTTTTTTACCCTTTTAACTAGAAAAGAAATTTAATAAGTTTGCATTTAACAAGAAACAAAGTTCATTAAATTTGCAATTTTGTTGACTCATTTAATAATGCAAAGATTTAATAAGTTCTCATTTCCTTGACTCGTTTATTAAAGAAAAAAATATTTTTTAGTTTATTTAACAAAATAAAAAATTTAATAAGTTTGCTCTTTTTTTCAAAACCATTTAACAAATAAAAAGTTATTATGTTTTTTATATTTGACAATTTGGCACATTTGACAAGTAAATAAATTTATTAAATTTGCTATTTTCTTGACCAATTTAACAAATAAAATTATTTTCTTAATTTGCTATTTTCTTGACTTATTTAACAAGAAAAAAGACTAAATTTATAACTAAAATAAAAAAGATTAAAAAATATTGAGTTTGCTATTATTTTGACCCATTTAAAAGTAAAAATTTTAATTAGTTTGTAATTTCCTTGATTCATTTAACAAGTGAAAAAAAATTATTAATTTTGTTATTTTCTTGACCTATTTAACAAGTAATATAATTTAATAAATTTACTATTTTCTCAACTATTTAATTATTAAATATTTTAATTATTTGGCTATTTATTTAATAATTAAATATTTTAATTAGTCGGCTATTTCTTAAATCATTAAACAAGTAAAATAATTTTATAAATTTGCTATATCTTTGACTCATGTAACAAATGAAAAAATGTATAATTTTTGTATTTTCTTGACCCATTTAAAAATTAAAAATATTTGGTATATGTGCTGTTTTCTTGACCTATTTAACTAATAAAAAAGCTTAACATTTAACAAGTACAAAAATTTATTCAATTTACTTAAAAACAGCTTAAATAATTTAACACAGAGAAAATCTGCTTGAAAACTATTTGTAATATTTTTTTTAATAGTAATGGTTCTTTTCGAATAATATAAATATTATTTTGTTAATTAATATACTTCTGAACTATAACAATGCGCAATGGGATGGAAACAAATGTTACCAAAAGTTCTACATATAGTCATATTATTCATATATTTTCATATTTTTGGGGTCAGGGAATATATATCTGACATCAAAATTGAGTTTTGACCACTCCGATTGGCACGCTATATAGGGGTGCAAATGGATTTTTTGGTGTTGCAGACACTTTCAGGTGTTGTGCTATCAATAAATATAAGTATATTATGTCAAATGAAAATGTTTTGCAAATAATTTCTGTAATTAGAGCCTGCAAACAAAAATACCCCAATATTTGGTCCCCTTAGTTTCTACATTTCTCAAATTAAGGGGTTGTTACTTTTAAATGACTTGAAGTTTTTAACTCTAAAAGATTACTCCATTAAAATAAAAACCTGCCAATTTAGTTAAATTTCGTATAAATTGATAAAAAAAACAAAATCTTATTAACTCTTTGCACTTATTAACCTTTGAAGCTAAAGGGCTAATTTGTTAAAGGTTAAAGGGCATATTTTCTTTTCAGGCTCCAATTACTTTTTGCAAACATTACTATTTGACATGAGCATAAACATACTTAAATTTGAAGTTTGCACAATGCCTGAAAGTATAATACATACAACCCCAAAAATTCCATATTTCGCCACTGTGTAGCACACCAATCACATATAATTGCCATTGTTGCAAAACAGTAACTAGATTTGACACACTATTGTAATCTACAGATTTATAGTGACTGATAGACTTTCAGGTGTTGTACAAACTCCAAACTTAATTAAATTTGTTAATTTCAAACAAAATCGTTTAGCAAAAAAATAACTGTGATTGGGGCCTTGAAACAGAAATACCCCAAAATGGTCATTTACTCCAAATGTGAAAGAAGAGTTAACAAATTTTTATTTTTTTTTTTTTACTATTTTATACTAAATTTATATTCATTGGCAGATTTAAATTATAATTTATTAAAATGTAATTGAAGCTATATGAAAATTGGAAAAAAATCTTGCACATTCATCAATCTACAGAATTAAAAAAAATGAGGTTGGCAAAAAATGTTGACACAAACCTCTGTTAGAAGTTTGCATCAGTTCGGCAAAAAAATTTGACACATTATTTGACATAAGCATAAACATACTTAAATTTGGAGTTTACCATAAAAGAGATTACCATAAAACTTGTAATTAATGTCCACATTTATTTGCCAACTCGAACATTTTTAGGTCGGCAGTTAGATTGGCTGTTAGATTAGCAAAATTGAATGACTTCATTTTGATGGATGACAAGGCTTACATAAAATGTAACTTTAGTCAACTTCCTGGTGACAAATATTATACCTCAGTTGTTGGTGTATGTGGAAGCAACAAGTATAAATACAAGCTTATGGACAAATATGGCAAAAAAATTGCGCTTATGACAAACATTTGTAGTTGTGGAAAAAAAGAGTAGAGCTTTTGTGATGTCATCAACTTTGACATTCATAATTTATATTCAAGTGTGCCTTCAAAAGCAACTTTTACCACTCATTCGATCATATGCTAGACCTTGTTTGTTTTGGCCTGACTTTGCTTTGTGCCACTGCGCTAAAAAAAAATTTGGAGTAGTATAAATTGAGAAAGGTTAATTTTGTATCAAAACAGCTCAATCCACTAAATTACCTACTATTGCAGCCCATCAAAAAATATTGGGGTATTGGCAAAAGGTATTTGCCTAAAACAGGCTATTAACTAACTATTAATTCAGTACAAGAATTGCTGAAGGTAAATTTAACCAAGCAAGAAAATGACAATAACAGTTATACAGAAATTAATCGGCACCATCACCAATAATGTACAATTTTAGAAGAATTTTTAAGAAAAATTTTAAAACTAAAAGTATATTCTTTTTATACTCATTAATTTCTTAACTTTATAAAAAATTAAAGAAATTTGTAAAAAATTAATTTTATAAAAAATAAATTTAAAATAAAAATAGAATTTTTAAAAAATAAATTTTAAATCTTCTTGAAAAGATTTTTCTTTTTGATTTTTTTCAATTTCATGTTTTAAGAGAGAGCTGAGTTTCACTTCTATCTATGAAGAAATGGTTCGTTCTTCCCTAAACTGTGCAACTGGATTAAAATATTGCACTAGTGAGAATAAGACCGCTATCATAGACACCAAGAACCAGTAAAAATTTGGATAATCTTAACACAAGTTTGCTTGTAATTACTTGGTGAAAGTTTGGCATCTTTTTCTTAGCACATTCTACCTATAGTAAGCAACCAGGGTTGATAACTGACCGGGGCCACAGCCGGGTTTGATAAAGTATAGCCTGGCTTGGGTTTGTGATAGAATATGCATAAACAGTTATACATCCTAAAGTGTTTTTTTAATTTAAAATTCATGTTATATTTTTATTGTATATGCATATATAAACATCATTATGATCAACATAATCATCGTCATCATCATCATCAGGCTTTAGCTTTCCTCTTTTATGCTGTTTCTCTAATCATGGTCAATGCTTAAACAAACTATCGTCTCTATTGCGATAAACCTAAACTAATTTTTGCTTGGCTTCTTATTCAAAAAGTTGCATCCTTTTACTGTATCTGTCTCTTCATGCTTTGCAAACTTTTGTTAATCAATTTTTTTTTCCTTGCACATCATAAAACCCATATAACTCTTACCCATCTTCATGTGTTGCTTTTTTATTTAACCTACAACTTTTTAAGTCTTCAGCTAATCGTTTCCTAGCATTTTAACCTGTCCTCTATTTTAAAATAACTCATAACTTAATTGCAACCTTGCTTGAAGTTGCTTGCAACCTTGTTGGAAGTAAATTAGAGTTTAAAAATATATAAATATATGCCAATATTTAATAAATAGTAAATGTAAGTAAACAATTATAATATTTAAAAAATTATAATTTTTTTTCTAGCTCCGGCAATCAGCCCTTGCTAAATCTTATAATTTTGCCAGAGTTGGGTTTTTTGAAAAGTCTCATTTTTAGCTGGAGCTGGGGGTGGGGCCTCTACCAATGTAATATCTACCTATGGCATAAATGATTTGCTCCTACTTGTGGCTCACTCCTACCCATCTTCCCAGTTACTAACATCAATTTTGTATTTATGTAAAGTTATACTATTGGTTATTTTAAAAAAAGTTTTTGGTTATTTGAACTGGTTTATTGCTTATTTAAAAAAGCAATGGGTAATTTTTTATTCGTAATTTAATATTTTCTTGTCACAAAAAAGTTTTTATATCGCTGTGATTTAGCAAAAGAATGTGTGTTACAGTATTTCCATGTAATGAGTTTTTATAAATTTCATTAAAGAAATTATGCTTTAACATTTTAAAATATAGTGCTACATCTTTGTTGTATGTTAAATTTATGTTAAATATGATTTTTTTATAAAAATAAATAATAGAACTTTTTAATTCTTTTTTTAATTTTTAATTGAACCTTTTAACTAACAGCATTTAATTGAAGATTTCTTTAACTCTGTAAAAAAAAGCTTAAATTAAATGTTTTTGTTGTCTCATGTAATTAAATATGCAATTAAATGGTATAGTGGTGCTTTAGCTTTGTAAACATGGAAATTAAAATAGCAAGTTAAAGAAACAACAAAAACAATAAACTTGATTTCCACTGGAAAGTACCTTGCCTAACTTTTCTCAACACAGTGGCCTAGCAATGCATAATTTCCTAATGATTAGTACCATACATTTTGTTTTTGTCCCACTCAAGTACATTATTTTTTAACTGTTATTTATATTATATTAATGATGATGATGTTATTATATTATTCTAATGATGATGATGTAATTATTAATTATGATGATGACGATGATGACAGCTCTCGGAGTTAGGGTCAACATTCTACAATGCCAACTGTCAACCTAGAAGTGTTTGAGGTCAGCAAAATAGTTGCTGACCTTGCTTTTATGTTTTATGGTAAAACTTTTTATCAAATTTCTTTTTCCGACTTGATGCTGACTTCTAACAGATTAATGTCGGCAAATTATTGCCAACCTCATTTTTCCTAATTCGGAGGGCTGTGATTATGATGATCATAATGATGATATAGTTATGATGATGATGATTTAAATTATTATTTTTAGATATATCTGAAATATGCACAGCGCTTAAAAGTTATTATCTTACAAATTATGGGAATATTAATGAAATTCAACCACCATTAAAATCACCCGCAAATGTTAATCTAATGAATAAATTTGTTGATCTATGTATCATTGATGCAGTTAATACTCAAAGAGATACTATATATATTGTTGAACGAAAGAAATTTCTGGAGAATTGCGTTATACACCCATTCCATATAATGAAATATTTATGAAAGAAAAATCTGTAACATTAATATCTGGAATAGCTGGTATTGGGAAAACATGGTTGCTTAGAAAATGTTTGCTTGATTGGTCAAATGATCAAATTTGGAAAAATGTTAAACTTGTGTTTTATTTGGAATGCAGGAGGCTCAATCAATATCAAAATATTTCTAATATTAATGAGTTGCTAAATGCTTTTTACAAAGATATTATAAATGATTTTGCTATTAGTAATCATACTGTACTGTTTATAATAGATGGATTAGATGAGTTTAAATATTTAAATGAATTAATAAATCACAGTTCGAGTTGTACTTATCCAGTTGTTAATGCTTTGAAAGAAATTCAAAAATACAAATATGTAATTGCTGGTAGAGTTTATGCAATTGATCAATACCAAAGTATATCTACAGAGCATAGTGACAAGTTAACCATTCAAATAATGGGATTTAATGAAAATGGAATAAATAATTACATAGAAAATAATGTTTTAGAAGAAAGAAAAGATGTTGTGAAAGCAACATTTAAGGAATCTGCAATCGCAAAGTCCATGTCATCTGTTCCATTTTATTTATCTTCTATGTGTAAGATTATTAGTGACTCAAAAAATGTAGATTTAAATTCTTTTTTAACAATGACAGATATATATGCAAATATTTTTTTATACTTTTTGCAAAAGCACATCTTCAAAAATAATGAATTGATTTATCAGATAATGAAAAACGATTCCAACAAAAAATATGTTTTAAATATTTGTAAAATTGCATATCAATTGTTTGTTGAAAATAAAGTAATTTTTTCTAAAGAAGATATTCAAACTTTTATCATTGACTTTGATGAAAATAATGACAATTTTTTTGGATTTATAGAAAGGATTGAAACGAATCTAGGTTTTTACTATCAATTTGCGCATCTAACAATAATGGAGTTTTGTGCATCTGTATATGCATATAATTGTTTAAGTAGTGAAGAGATTTTGGCTGATAAAAGGTTGGAGAGTTGTTTATCAATGATTTGTGGATTAACCAATAAAAACCAAAATAGTTTAATAAAATTTCTTGTTAATCTGATTCCTTCAAAGCAATCTCAAGAATCTTTATTTTTGTTTTTTATTTTAGGTAAGTCCTTAGTGCTTCATTGCATTATTATAAGTCATTTTAAATAAAGATACAGGTGTTTAAAGTATATAAATAATATAGAAATTATATTAAAAGTATTTTCTATTAATAAAATTTTATTTTCCTAGTTTAATAAATTTAAAATTTCATTAAAAGGTTGAATTTATTTAAATCAAAAGTTCATCTAACATTATTTAGATAAGTTTTTGACACACAATTTGTTTTATCATTATTTCTCTAAATGATTGACTCTATTCTTTTATATTTAGTATGTTTAACAATATTTGGATTTCTCAAAATAATAGACTATTCTTTTTTTGGTATAATCAAATATGATTAGTTTTTTTATAATTTATAGTTTTTTAGAAGATTTTTTTTTAGGAAATAAAATATCTAAAAATACCTAAGTTTTTTGTCTATAAGTCTATATCTGCATATACTGTTTCTTTAAATATTTCTCATAAAGTTTGGAGTATAAAATGAAGCATGAATAAAATGCTTATATATATCATGAATAAAATATTGATTTTCATCATAACATGAAATAATATTTAATAAAGTAACCAATTGCCTTGAAAGACAAGTTTAAGGCATTCCTTTAACAACTATTATGTCTTTAAAAGTCATTATTTAAAAGGCCAAAAAAAATACAGTAAGGATGTATGTTTTAGGAAAATGTCTTAGTTGTTTGTTTTTCAGAAACATTCTTCTGTAATTTTTTTCTGCTGATTTTGCCTCTCACTGAATGTTTATTGTGGGTAGTTATGCTGAGTGCACCTTCTGTAAACTTAGGGGTCGTCCATAACCACCTCCACCCTGTTGCCATGCCTACTTTTAAGTCCCCACCCTTCTCAAAAAGTAGGTATGTTTTTCAAAAACCTTCCCCCCTGAATTTTTTTTTTCATTTAAAAAGTTTATTGAAAAAAAAAAGTGAAGGAGTTATCTTAGATACTTTATACGACCTCAAAGCCCTTTGTTTGCAGCACAGGATCCCAATTTAAAAAAGGTCTTCAAATATATATAAATTTATCAATATGTTCACTTCACCGAGAGGTTAATGTTAAGTACTTAGTCGACGGAGACCAATTCCTGGTAATGTCCTGTTATACTTTTTTTTTTTTAATGAATCAAATAAAATCAAATAATGAATCAAATAAAAGTAAACTATACTTAATACACCTTAGTATTAAGTATAGTTGATTTAATACAAAATACACCTTACTTAGGGCCAGTATATAACGGGTGGCATGTGTGCATGGGCGCCTGCATGATTATTTATGTTCTAGATAGGATACTTTCACACATTGTGCAAAGTCTAAACTTAAGGTGGTAGTACCCCAAAAAACTTAGAGATTTAAAAAAATTAGACATTTTCTTCTATATCTTGAAAAATACAAGTCCAATTTTTTTTTTTTTTTTTTTGTGTGCTTATGACTAAATTGTTCCTTAAGAACTGTTGTTGGTTTTTGATCTAATATCTATAAATTGAAGCCTCATATTCGTTTCTGTAAGATATAGATAATTACCTTTTTACAAAATTTTCTTTGATTGATGGAAGTTTTTGATTAGTTGTCTGACAAATGGGTTCAAAAAAATAATATGCTAAAACAAGAGTAAAGAAAAGAAAGTTTTATAAATTAGAAAAAGATTCTCTAAATAATTCCAATGCTTTACAACAAACTGTTTTGTCTCCACATTCACAAAGTAATGTAAGTGTATTGGCATCAGGAAAAAAAATAATCTTGTCTCTTTTAGATGTAGATAACTTTGATTATATAGAAAAAAAGTGTAATATAATTGTGAACTCAAATTTATTTTTAAGTTTGTTGAAAACGATTGGAAGATGCCCAGAATTTTATTTATCAATCAATATTGTACACGACATAAAAAAGAGGGTCTTCTCACACTTAATTCTAATTTCTTGTCTTGATTATACCTGGACGATGAACTTTTTAACTTCAAGATCAATAGAAAATAAAAATGAAATAATCAAAGGTAAAAAAAATGAAAGAAATGAAAAAACTTACGTACTGGTTTAGCTTTTCGAGAAATGGGGCAAAGATACACAGCAATTAATACTTTTTGTTGTTTAATAAATATGTCTCCTGGTATGACTAAACATAGTTACCATAACATTAATTACAAACTTCATCTTGCTTACATTGAAACCTCTAGAGAGTACAAAAATAGCCTCAAAGGACATTCGTAGAGAAAAACTTGGTGAAAATTACGGTGAATCATCAATTATCAATATTGCTGTTAGTTTAAATGGTTCATGGCAGCATAGAGGATACTCCTCAACCAATGGTATAGTCACAGCAATATCTCATGGAAAGTGCATTGCTGTCCAGACAAAAAGTTGTTACCCCTTCAAGATATGGTCAAAAAGAAAAAGTTCTCTGGCTCACAAAAACCGGAAGATCACACATACCTGCAAGATCAATCATAAGGGTAGCTCAGGAAGTATGGAGTCTGTAGGCACTGTACAAATATTCAAGCGATCTGTCATGGAGCTTATACTCAAGTACGTAACATACATTGGAGATAGAGATACCAAGTCTTATATGCAAGTTTGTGATGCAAATCCATACCCAGGAGAAGTTATTGAAAAAGCAGAGTGCATTGGCAAAACTAGTGTTGAAAAAGCAGAGTGCACTGGCAAAAAAGTGTCAGATTGTGCACTACGCACAATCTGACAACTTAGAGCAACAACACCAGTTTTGCCATTAAGGTTCAAATTCATGGTGTAAGTATCATTCCGACCAGGAAAATTACAAATCAAAGTGTATTCCAAAAACTATATTTGAGCTCATTAAACCAATTTTTTCTTACAAAGATCTTGGCAGTGACGAATTGCTTAAGAAATGTTTACATGGCCAAACTCAAAATGTCAACGAATCGCTTAATGGGATGGTTTGGACTCTCGCACCCAAAAGAATACATGTGTAAAGAACAGTTGTTGAAATTGCTTTTTTTAATAGCTAAGAGCTATTAAAAAAAGCTGTATTGACCAACATAACAAAGCAGAAAGTGTTACATACAACAGTGCTGGTTTTTAGTAGGTTTTATTGTGTAAAAAACTTTAGTATTTTTTAAATTGGGTTTTTTTAGGATTCACTTTTTGTGCATCTTTTAATTTCTTAACAAAGATAACTTTTTAACCTCTCATTGGAATTTTTTCAAATTTTTAGCAATTATTCTTGAGTGTATTTTGATGTGCTGAACCAAAGAAAATTAACTTTTTTTTTTATATTAAAGTATTAAAATTTGAAGTTTAGCAAGCTGTACTTATACTTTTTTCTTTTTATTGATAAAATGTAATGATTTTAAAGTTATTAAATGTTGTTTATTGAATAATTTTTAATTCAGCACATTTTTTGAACATATATAAAACTGCTTATAAAGTTTGGTTTGTAGAACATGTATGGTTCTCAAGATATTCTTGTTAAAAAAAAGTCCATTTTTTTGCCTAAATTTAGCTAATTTGTGCGCATAATTATTGAGCAGGGGGGTAGAAAAAATTAATTTTGTTACTTTTTGAAATGATTTAATCTAACACTTCAGAAAAACTTCAGAAAAATATAAATGTTCCCATATGATATCAAGTTTTGAATTTTGTTTCTCTTAAAGGGTACTACCACCTTAGGTATGTTCGCTTGTCCCCCCCCCCTCTCTTCTTGCCCAAATGAGAGGGCACTAATGTAGTAAAATTTTCAACTTTAATATCTAAAACTAAATTTAAATTTATTGACAGATTTTAAATTTCGTTGAAAAATATTGTAAATTACAAAAGTTATGACCATGCAAAATTTACAGCCCCTCTTTTTTCTTTTTTTTGTTGGGGGGGGGGGGCTTAAGTCGAAAAATTTGCGCCCATGCATGTGTGTGCATAGAGGGAAAGTATACCTTCTGCTCACTATACCATACATCTTTTTATGTTGGCAAACTAGGATCTTTAGTCTAAATTTTAACTTTTCTATTGATGAGCTGGTTAATTGTGATATGGAACAAAATGGAAGTACATACTTTTAAATTGATAAATTATTTCAAATAAAAATTATTTCAATAATAAATGTTTCTTTTATATATATATATATATATATATATATATATATATATATATATATATATATATATATATATATATATATATATATACATATATATATATATATATATATATATACATATATATATATATATATATATATATATATATATATATATATATATATATAATATATATATATATATATATATATATATATAATATATATATATATTCATATATATAAATATATTTATATATATATGTGTGTGTGTGTGTGTATATATATATATATATATATATATATATATATATATATATATATATATATATATATATATATATATATATATATATATATATATATATATACATAAATATATATATGTATAAATATATATATATATATATATATATATATATATATATATATATATATATATATATATATATATATATATATATATAATACATTCTAAAAATTTAATGCAATTTCTTTAGATTTGATCTAGATATAAAAGTTTTCAACTAATTTTGAAAACTTTTGAAACTTTTTATGAAAAAAGTTTTTTGTAATCATTACAATAACTATTAGATTAGAATCCTTTTCAAAATCCTAATGACTTTTAATGTCTCTAAAAATCCTTATGACTTTCAAAATCCTAATGATTTTTAATGACTCTAAAAATCCTTATGACTTTCAAAATCCTAATGATTTTTAATGACTCTGAAAATCCTTATGACTTTTCAAAATCCTAAAGACTTTTAATGACTCTAAAAAACTATGACTATCCTCATGACTTTTAAAAACTAAGACATTAAAATTTGCCACACTGCACGACATCATAAATATTATTTATTTTATAATATTTTGTTGCTGTTTTTTTTTAGAATTAGAATACTGAATTAAGAAAAAAAAAAGGGCTTTTTTTAAAAAAAAGAATGATTAAACTAAGACATTTACCCTCATTTTGACTTTTGGCTAATTAAAGGGAAAGATAATATCAGCTTAAATGCAAATTATGCCATAAAATAATTAAACTTTTGAACATGGGTATTCAAGCACTAAAAAGTCATAAGAAAGGAAAAAAACATTTAAGTTGTAAGCAAGTTCTTATGTGTTTTTTTAAATCGTCTGCTAATAGAAATAATAATTCACCTAATTCAGTAGGTGAGTCTAATTTAAAAATAATTGATAGTTTCTCAACAGGACACATTATAATGCAACAATCTTTAGAACTCATTGTATCAAATTCTAAGAAATTATGAGGGCGTTAAATTGTTGCTTAAATAAACTTTCTAACTTTTTTTTTTTTTTTTTTTTTTTTTACATTTTTGCTTCCAACAAGGTTGCAAGCAACGACTATAGGAGTTGGAAGTTGAAAACTAGAAGAGAAAGATGAAGAAATAAAGATTGTAGAGCAAGATAACGATTGACAGACAAAAAGATTGCAAATTATGAGTCAGAAAGCAAGATGAAGGAAGCAATTTCCAAAGAACTGATGTTCGAGGAAAAAAGCTAAACAAATAAGAGTTTTTAGAGCACTTAGGAACAGTCACAGAAAAAGGATAAGACAATTGAATGACAAGTAACATAAGGATATATTTTACAAGATGGCACAAGAGACGCTAGCTGTTTAGAGCAGTGCCTATTACAGTATTTGTAGAAAAGAGAAAGAGAAGCAACATTACGATGATGTGATAATGGTTGGAGGTTGGCTACAAGAGCAGGTTTAACTATGTTTACAATGCAGTTTTACACCTTGTCTAAAAGAGAAAGGGCATCATTAGAAGATCGGCCCCAGATATTGTAACAGTATTCCATACAAGGGCGGATTTAAGATTTATAGAGATAAATTGGCTGAAAAATATTGGGTTTTATCTGAATTAAAGTTCACCAGCCACTATGAGCCCCATGCTGTAGCAGAACTGAGATTTTCTAGCTCAAATACCCCCTCCAAGCAATCAGAGAGTGTTGGCTTCTTATCATGACAAGAATAACTGGTAGTATCATCAGCAAACAATGCCACCTTAGATGTGTGATTATCTGGAAGGTTGGTAATGTAAATTAAAAAGAATACAGGGCCAAGGATTGAACCTTGAGGAACTCTTGAAGTTACATGATATGAAGAAGAGTGCTGTCCATTGAGGCAACTTTTATACTACGATTGGTAAGGAAGGGTTCAATAATCTTAAAGATATTAACTGATAAACCGTAAGAAGAAAGCTTATGGAGCAGACCAGCATGCCAAACATTATCAAAAGCTTTAGGAATGTCAAGAGCAATAGCCTTTAGAAATGTAAAGAGCGAGAGCCTCTCCACCTCTATTTAATGCACAATAAAACCTATCGGTTATTAATATTAGCAAACCAGCTGTAGAACGAGAAGATCAAAATCCATATTGATGATCAGAAAGTAAATTATAGAATCAAGATGAAAGATTAAGTGTTAGTTAATTAAAGATTCATAAACCTTGCTTATGATAGAAAGAAGACTAGTGGGACAATTGTTAGACAAGCCAGATCGCTCTCCAGAATTTTTAAAAATAGGAATAACAAATGTTGCTTTCCAGCATGCCGGAAAACAAGATTTCGATAAACACTTGTTAAATATTTTTGAAATTATGGATGACATCTCCGGAGAACACATCTGCAAGACTGTACACAAGCTGTAGAAGAGTCTAAGCAGCAAATCCCTTTTGATGCAGAAGCTGGAGGGATAGAAATTTCAAACAAAGATGCAACTAATTTGTTCCGGTTTGTTTCCTGACAGTGAGATTGCTAAATGTTTCCAGATGGGACCAAATAAAGTTGGGTATAGGATTGCTCACAGTCTTTAGCCTTATTTTAAAGCTTTACTTAAACAACTGAGCCTGTCTCCTTGACTTGTGTGCTTTGCTGAATCTCTCAACAAGAAAACTCAAACTTGTTAAATGGATTTACTCATCCGATATTGTAATGATGAAATAATGCAAGTTTAAGTGAACCAGTCTTGATTTGCTGAATCATTTTAATTATAAGGTAAGTGATCTTAATATCCGCAAGATTATTCATGCTTCTATGGAGTGACCACCAAGTGTCAATCCATAGAATCTAAACTTATTGACATAGGCTGCTGTTCCCTCCAAATAATTCATGGTGCTTTTAAAACAGGAGAAGAATCAACTGATTTAATATTGAAATAACTTTCAAATGCTACTTAACCTTATTTCATGATTCTCCTGCAAGATGAAGTGACTTTATCAGGATCATTAAAGGTTCTGTGTTCCCGCTTTCATTTTGTGCAACCAGATGGGTTGAAGACAAAAAGGTAGCAGAAAGATTAATTGTGTTTGTCCTTCTATTATAAAAATTACTTTTTATTGGGAAGCTCTGCTTAAAAGTAAACAGCCATTTTGCAAATCATATAAGTTTGTTGTAAATGCTGTTTTTCCCTTGTAAGATTCCAGTTCTATAGCTACCGGGCGAATCATTTCTGAGGCTCTTTCAGACATTTTTGAACCGTTTCTGATGCTCTATCAGACAGATGCTCCAATTTTACTTCACATAAATGGTAATCTTGTGCAGTTAGGGTTGCCAGACGTACAGCTTTTATCGTCAAGAATACAGCCCCAAATCTGTATAAATAATTTTTTTTTAATGTAAATAATTTTTTCTTACTGTAAATAGTTTTTTCTCCTTTGTAAAAACCGGACATTAGCCAACCCTATGTGCAGTTGATTAAGAGTATTCTTAAGATGTTCATTAAATCTGAAACTATTGTGAATTGCTCGAAACTTATCAAAATTGATCTGCAAAATAAAAAAAACCATTTGAATCCCATTAAAATTAATATTGGGTTTGCTCCTGAATTATGACTGTCAAAGCTCAGAAAGAAAGAGCAGTTATTTTGAAGAATATTAAAGAGTTTAAAATTTAATGCATGCATGTTTAAATTTTAGACAGTAGCTCTAATCATAGCTTCAGATAGCTTCTGAAAAAGATCTTGGTGAAGCCTAGCTTGATGTGCAATGGTGGCTGCATTTTCTGAGGTTCTATCAGCAGCTCCCACTTCCCTATGCACTTGCCCACAGAAACTCAATCTGTTGTCAGTTGCTTGGTCGGTTGCAGTCAGCTCTTTCTGTGGTAGTGGGCTTTAGTGTCACTTCTGTCCGAGAGGCGATGGAAAGGTTAAATAGATACAAAAAGCTTTGAAGATCCAATAGAATAATACTATTTATTAGTCTTTGATGACCTTCTATCTTTAGTCATCATACATCAAGGCTAGTGATAGGCCAAAATTCTAATTCAGTATTGGTTTTAGCCAAAATTTTAATTTGAACCTGCATGGGCATTAAATAACTTGCTCAATAAAACTCAATAGAACCCTCCAAGAAAAACCCAATTAAACCTGGGCAATCTGGTTTTTTCTTGAGATTTTTGAAAACATAAGCATATTATAGTTGCAAGCTATAAAGGGAAAGCTTCTATTCAAACACAATATTATTTTTAATAAAAAAGTGTTCACAATGTTTTTTGAAACCAAACAAATTTGATTCATTTAATAAGTTTTTTTAGAATAAATACACTTTGATTAGAATAACAACATTTTTAATATATATTTTATACAAAATCAACTATTTATTTTTGATACTGTCAATATATTTGCACAAACATTTTCGCCTTTTCACTTCCTAATATATTTCCAACTTTTGACCAGATGAAACCAAATAAAGAAAATAATATTTATATTGATCCTGAGCTAGCAGGGCATGTTTGAAGTTTACAAATAAATTTTAAAAATCCTTCAGGCAATTTTTTCTGAAATGAAATCATCTCTGATGAAATCATTTCTCTGGTTCATGATAGACCGCCAATCACTGGACAATATTGTTGATATAACTTGATTGCACAACATCCTTGTCGAATACTCATCATAATCCATAAGTTTAAGCAAAATCAACTTCAAATTTAAAATCAGGGTAACGGTTGTAAAGCCATTATTCAGCCTCATCTTTAATTTCAATCAGCAGGTTTTAAACTATGAAATAAAATTAAATTCTGATAAGCTTATTGTTGTAAAAATAAATTTTTTTTGATTTTTAATGCAAAACTTATTTTTACCCATTTTTGGTTATGTATGCAAGAAAATGGATACTTGTCATAGCATCACTATATCTCTTCTTGATAGCTGTGTGGTAATGACTTAGTTCAGGGTTGTTCAGAAGTGAGAGCCACAACTCAATACATTTGAATAGGTGACAGCTGTCACTTTGCATCTAAAAAATATTTTTTTATTTATTTAATCAACATAATTTTTTTATTATTTTTTCTTTAGACCTATAAAGTCTTATATATTATTAAAATCTTTAATAAAAATAAATTAAGTACTTGGTCTTAAACAATACCAAATATTTTGAGTTGGGTTTATAGACTGTTAGCTTATCTAAATATTGCTCGATTTCCAATAATTGTTTTAATTTTTATAGGTAAATCATGATTATCTACTATTTTTACATAAATTGGATAGTTTTTTATGTATGTTTCTATATAGTCAATTTGAGAGTTTTATCGGGTATTGTTTGGTAGCTCCCTTAAAAGAAAAGTTATGTATATATATATATATATATATATATATATATATATATATATATATATATATATATATATATATATATATATATATATATATACAGAATAGATTAAGTATTATTATGGTATAGAAATAATAATACAAATACTCTTGTGCGTTTAAGAGTGCTCAATGCTATTAAATAATAAAGCAATATTTATTTATATATGTATATATATATATATATATATATATATATATATATATATATATATATATATATATATATATATATATATATATATATATATACATTAGGTATATGATAAATTTAAAATCAATTAGCCTGGGCTTCTAAATGATGAACTTTTCCCTATAAATCACAGAAATGGCATTGATTTCACCATACCTTGAAAAAACTTCCCACACCTAAGACAGTTTCATATTTAACCATACAACACATAGCGGCCCAAAGGCAATTAATTATAATATGTCAGCTTTATATACAATACACATGAGAAATACATGAGAATAAGTACCTACACTGTCCTACAGCATTTGTAGTGATGTTAATAATCTTTTAGATTTGTGTATTAGTATTAATAAATTTACAATTAAGATATTTGTTTGCTCTGCAAGAAGAACAAATGTCCTCCATCAACTTTTCAGCTCTCTCGGCTTCTATGTTGGATCGAGACACATCAAGCACTGATGGTTCCTTCTTCCAGTGGGTAGAGAAGCATTTCACAGCTTTGGAACACTTAAGTTGGGATATTGCTGACAGCAGGTCTTCATAAGCCGCCTCTGCATAGTTCTGGTTTGAAAACCAGGCCTGCGACCATGTAGTTGCAACGAAATCGCAAGTTATCCTCAGCTGTTCTCACCAGTTTGGAAGAATGAAAAATGCATTAAGCGCAAAAATGCCTCTTGAGTGTCACCTGGCACTGTGCAGTGATGGCAGCTTGTGCCATTTTTCCTCATTTTTGTAGAACTTGCATGCTTCGCAAAGCTGAAAAAGAAATTTAAAGTCATCTCTCCAGCCAAGGTTCTCATACTCTGCTACCACTGCTGTGCCCTTGTAGGCATTTTTTAAATCATCATAATGCTCCATAATCTCATCAATAAATTTGTAATTAATGTTAGGCGACTGTGACTGTATAGGAAAAAAGAAATCCAACACATGTCATAGAACAAGATCAAGAATGTGGTGTTGGCAGCCGATGTATTGAGGTTCATCGAATCCCTTGTCTCGAAATGTTTTCTGAAGCTTGGCTACAACTCCATTCTTGCCACCAGTATTTACAGCTGTTGTGTCAGAGATGATCATCTGAATACTATTCCATGCATTGTAATCATCAAGTAGGTCCTGTAGTGCTTTATATATGTTTGCAGAGGATCCACTGTCACAAACCAAAATGCCAAGTTTTAATGTTCTTTTATCATTTTTCAAGCACACAACTTGGTACTCAGTCTTGTCAATTTTCTTACCATCAAAATGCAAAGAAAATTTCACTTCAGAGATCAGTTTTTCACTTCACTTCTTTCACTCCTTTCACTTCAAAGAAAATTTCACTTCAGAGATCAGTTCCATGAGGCGGTTCTTAACTTGTTCTGCATCTCTGATTGTTCGACGCCAGACTCCAGACTGTGATGGTATTGGAACACAAACTCCATCCTCAGCCAGACTTTGAAGCACCTGTGACGTTTTTCTGGTTAACAAAGAGTGACTAGACACTAGTTTGGCAGCAGACTTAGTTGACTGGCGTGTTGCACGCTTTCTGGGAGATTCTCCTGGAACTGCCTCCGAGTCACCACTGCTGCTTCCTTCCTCAGAATCCTCACTATCGCAGGAAAGTGGTACGGAGATAACCGCTTGGTTTGTCAAGAGTTCTGATGTGCTTTTGGCCCTTTTTGATGGATGGATTGATGACATAGGAGCCACTTTCATAGTTGTATATCCCACCCTGCCATCTGATTCAATTTGTACTTTGTACAGTTGTTTGTCCTCACTACAAAGCCAATTTCCATCTGGTTTTGTTATATCGAACAGATAAGCAAGATTTTCTTCAAATACTACATTTCGAAGCTTTCTGTGTTTCTCAAATGATGTGATAAGTTTGTCAACATTAGCAAACACTTGTTGTTTGGAAAGAACAGGAAAATTAAACTTCTGCCAAAGATTCATCAATTCCTCTGATATTTTTGTTAGTCGATCATGTCATCCTTTCAATTCATCAAAGAGTCCCAAGAATCTTCCAACGATATCTCTGTTGGAAGGCATTTTACACAATTTTTTGCTCATATCCTGTTTTACCTGTGGTATATTAGGACAGCGCTTCGTGCTTGATTTCAAATTTTGTGTCCACATTTCACCAGCTGCTTCCATTGCTGATTTTGACTTTTTACTTTTAAAGGACATATTTTCAAAAAGAAGCACTAAACAGCAGATCTTGCAAATTAATACCGCAAATAAACAAAAATTGTTTGAATGATATGAACAACTATACAATATACAATATTATATATTTACAGTTTTAAAAATCAATGTCAAACATAAGGAAGTAAGAACTGGGAACAAAATCAAGTGAAAAATCAAAAATGTTAAAAGTGGTGGGGTGCTAGGTGCGGGAGGGTTTTTTGTGATCCAATGAAATAAACTTAAAAACAGTGATCTATTAGTAAAAGTTCATTAAATGCAACATCAGGAAAATTAAAATTTTGAAAAAAGTTTCTTTGTCATATACCTAATATATATATATATATATATATATATATATATATATATATATATATATATATATATATATATATATATATATATATATATATACACAATACTGTTGAGATTTAACACCATGTTCAATCTTTTACAGATGAAACAAGAAAATTAGCTTTAAATAAGATGAGATTCTTAACATCCACTGTTTCAATTGGTAATTTGTTCCAGAATTTGACTGTTCGATTTGTAAAAAAAACTCTCATGATTTCGATTTAAATATTTCTTATCTGTAAATAAATGATGTTTGTTACCTTGAATGTATAAAGATGGACCTGAAAATTTAAAAGAGCATGGATGTTGAGGGGGTATTTTACAAGTTATTTTTTCTAAATCACTAGCTGATCGGACCTATAAAAATATGGGTCTTTGTAAGTCTATTGCTCATGGGCTTTTTTCCTTTTTCCTAGCTTTCAGGACCCACAAAATATGGTTCTTTATAAAAGCAACCATTGTTATACTTTTTTATTCCACACCGATCATTTCTATATCTATTCTTTGTTACCTTTTCCACAGACATAGAACCTATAAGAAATTTAAAAGTTGTTTTTTTTCTTAATGCATATTATTACATGGTGGCCACAGTCCTGGAATGTCCTGGATTTTTGCAAGTGTCCTGGAATGTCCTGGAATGTCCTGGAAAATTTTGATTTTTTCAAAATTGTCCTGGAATGTCCTGGAATTTTTATTTTTTTAAATATATTTTAAAATTATTAATATTATTGCAGTAAAATTAAATTTTTTTATGCAATTAAAAAAATTTAAAGCCGCTGTAATTTAATTTTTATGAATGGTTTTTTTTAGGTTTTATATATTGCTTTAATTACTTTGAATTTTGTTTGATTTTTGTTTTCTTATATCAGTAATTGTTGGTTTGAAATCATGCATATCAAATTATAGTAGTTAATTTTTCTATAGTTTTAATTTTTTGGATATTTTTAAGTTTAGAAAAAGTTTAAATAGTAAAGTATAAATATAGAATGCCTCGAGATTCACATTTTTCGAATGCATGGTTGCAAACACCTGAATACAAAAACTGGATTATTAAAAAAAGTACGACAATTGCATCATGTTCTTTTTGTAAAAAAGACATTAATGTTAGAAATATGGGTGAAAATGCTTTAAAAAGTCATCTCAAAAGTAAAAAACATTATGAGTTATCACCTCCAGTATTAAGTTCATTATGCAATTATTTTGCTGAATCAAAAACTTTGTCACCTTTAAAAACTGGTACTGTTCAAATTATTGAAAAGCCATCTAAAAAGTCTAAAACATTGGATATGGTATTTATAAATGAACAAGTAATAACCGCTGAAATTAGATGGATATTACACGTGGCTTTATCAAAATCTTTTCAAAGATCATGTGAAGGTATTAACTCACTATTTATATCTATGTTTTCTGATAGTAACATTGCAAAAAAGTTTCAGGTAGGTCGAACAAAGTGTGGATATGTTACAAAATTTGGCATTGCACCATATTTTCTTGATTTGTTATATAAAGAAATATTGTTATCACCGGTTTTTGTAATATCTTTTGATGAGTCATTAAATCGTAGCATACAAAAAGGTCAAAAGGATATTATTGTTCGATTCTGGAACCATGAATCAAATCAAGTTTTTACAAGATATCTTGACTCACAATTTTTAGGAGGTGCAAATTCAAAGCAGTTATTAAAATCTTTTAATGAAGGTGTATCTCAACTTAACATACAAAAAATGATTTAGATATCTTCAGATGGACCTAATGTCAATTTAAAATTTTTAAGACTGGTAAAAGAAAATTGGGAACTTAATGAGTATCCAGCCTTATTAGATATTGGCACGTGTGGCCTCCACACAGTTCATGGAAGCCTAAAAACATCAGTTAATAACTCTGAATGGAAACTTGGTGAAAAATTAAAAGCAATGTGGAAGTTTCTGAATGAATGCCCTTCACGCAGAGAAATCTATGAAAATGTAGCTGAGAACAAAGTTTACCCTTTACCTTATTGTGGCCATCGTTGGTGTGAGAATCAAAACTGTTGTGAACGAGCAGCAAATATTTTTCCTGGCTATTTGAAGTTTATTGAACACTTACAAAGCTTACCAAAATCAAAGCAACCTCATGGAAAGTGGTTTAATGTTTTAAAAGATACAATTAAAGATCCTTTGTTTATTGCTAAATTAAAGTTTGTTGAATTTATAGCTGAAAAGTTAAATATATTCCTAAAGGGTTTTCAATGTGATAAACCAATGGTCCCATTTATATTCGATGTTTTAAAAAACATTTTAGTTAGCATTCTAAGTATGTTTTTATTAAATGATGTAATGGAACGATCTGATACAATTAAAAAAATAATGAAGCTAAATCTCACAGATCCAATGTTATACAAAAGAGAAGATACAATTGATATTGGTCTGTCTGCAAATATGGAAGTTCAAAAATACAAACGATTATCAACATCAAAAGGAAGCATAATTTCAAAATTTTACAAAGATGTTTGTATATTTTTATCTTCACTTGCAACTCACATGTTAGAAAAATCTTCCATAAAATATCTTCTAGTCAGGTGTTCCTCTTGTCTAGATCCTATTCAATTAGCAGATAGCAGAGAAGTAGAGTGTAATAAGTTAAAGTTTTCTAAATTATTGCAACAACTAGTAGCTTCTGGATATTTAAAATCAAAAATTGGGGACAAAGCAAATGAAGAATATTTTCAATTTATAATCAACATTGTTCGTAAACATGATACAGAGTTTTTGTCATTCAAAAAATATGATGATAGGTTGGATATTTTTCTTGCTCAGCATATACCTGTAAATGAATATACATCTCTTTGGGATGTCTGCATAATATTATTTTGCTTGTCTCATGGCCAGGCTGCTATTGAACGCGGGTTCAAAGTAAATAAGGACTATCTAGTTGAAAATTTAGGTGAAGATTCTCTAATTGCATTAAGAATAGTTCATGATCACATGTTATCAAAGCAACAAAATGCTGCAGATATTCCAATTACTAGAGAAATGATGAAATCAGTCAAATCATCTAGAATGCGATACGATGTTGCGTTGGAAAGTGCAAAAAAAGTTAAAGAGTTATCAACTGTAAGTTTAAAAAGAAAAGCTGTTTCCGCTGAAATTGATGACACTGTTCGAAGGAAGAAGCTACTTCAAGCATCAGCTGACGATTTAATAAAGGAGGCAGATAGTTATGCATTAAAGGCAGAGGAAAAAAAAGATTTGAGTTTTATAATCACTTCAAATGATTTAAGAAAGTTATCAAAAGATAAATTTTTAAAATTGCAAGAGCTTGACAGTTTAGAAAAAGCTTTATGTTTAAAAAGAGATTCAATCATTGTTTGAGTTTCATTTATTTATTTTGTAAATATGTTTTGGTTTAGTTTAGTTCCATTAAAGAGTATGATTGTTTAACTATTATATGTATATTTATATTAGTTTACATTCTTCTTTCTATTTTATACTGACTTTCAAAAATAAAATTTTTTTAAAAATATTATGTTATTAAAAACTTAATACTACTACTTTTTGTCAATTTAAAAAAGTTATTAGTCGATTTAGTTGAAATATTCTATGAATATTGTTCAATGAAAATGAAAATATAATTGATAATATTCATTTAATAGGTTATAAAATGTCCTGGAAAATTTTTCAAAAAGTCCTGGAATGTCCTGGAAATGTCCTGGAATTTGACTTTTAAAATTTTGTGGCCACTATGTATTAATAGCTCATTGATATAGTGCGTTGTCATCAATGTTGTTTTTGTAGGTTTGAGACCTCTCCATATTGTAATAAATTTTATATTTTTTTCAATGTTGCTTATATATTTATGTTGCTTATATATTTATGTTGCTTATATATTTATGTTGCTTATATATTTAATGTCGCTTATATATTTAATGTTGCTTATATATTTATGTTGCTTATATATTTATGTTGCTTATATATTTAATGTTGCTTATATATTTATGTTGCTTATATATTTATGTTGCTTATATATTTATAGCAAAAAAGTAATATTAAAGCAATAGTTTTCTAGTTGTTAAAATTCAAAAGTTTTCTTTTATAGATTAATTCACGATTGTTCCAGACACTGTACTATAATATAGAACTATAATCATAAACCATTAAAAACTATGACCTTAAAACTCCTATTTAAAAGTTAAGCCACAAAAATTGAACAGTGAAGTCAGTTCGTAGCAAATAAACTTTAATACGTCAAGTTTGCTTTTGCAATTATCTTACATTTTTTGATTAATTTTAGTTATCGTGCTCACAAGTGCACAAAAAAATATACAACTGTTACAGATATATTATTTCCTGGATAATTATTTTTATTTACTACAAAAGCAATATATAAATAGTTTTAAAGAATTAATATAGTAATTACTATATTTATTCTTTATCAGAATATATCCCTTTAAAATATATTCTATATATTTTTAATATATGGAATTTTCCCGAAAAATTTAAAATCTCATTTCTAAATTTTTAAGTAAAATTTGTTAATTCTGTAAAATTTGATAATTTTAACTTGAATTTTAAATTTTAAATATTAGACTTTCGTTCACATAAACAAAATATAAATCATTACGGATTGTGGTTTCAAAATAAATGCCTAAGAGCTTTGTAAAATAGAAAATAGTTTTATTTACACATTTATAAACAAAACACACCAATTTTCAATAGTTTTTAATTCTATTCAAGTCAATATTGAACAAATATGTCATCTGATAAATCTAAAAAAAGTAATCAAGTTAAAAAAAGGAAAAAAGAGACCACATTACATGGAAATCAATTTATTTATTCATAATAACAAAACAAAAAAAATATAAAAAAGTTTACAAAAAAAATTCTACTACAGCTGCATCATAAATTGACAGTTTAGATTAAACAAATACAAAAATACTTATTTTCTCACAGGTCTCTCCTAATATTGTACATTCTACAGGATCCACACTCTCTATTAAAAAAAAAAAGAGGGTTGAGCTTTTGCCTTAAATTTTAGTTCACGCCTTATGAGATGTAGTTTTATCTGTTCGGCAATAGGCTCCTTTTTATTTTTTCTGCAATATGCTAAAAAAGCATTGTAATATTTATCTAAAATGAAAAAAGAATTAAATTAAAAATTAAAAAAAGTAAAAACATAACATATCATCACTACAAACTACAAACTTGCCAATGTTTTTTTCTAGAGCATTGTTAAAAATAGTCAAAATCTAAAACAAAAGACATTTATAGCAAAGACAGTTACACAAAATAACAAACACTTATAAGCAATCAGTGCAAACAAATTTTGTAATTTGACCAAAAAAAATTATTTTTACTTTGATTGCGATAAACTAATTTCTTTTTAACTATTATATATAACTATTAGCTAATGATCAACATGGTAAATTAAAAAAAAATTAAAGTTTACTAAGTGAAAACCATACTTTAACAGTAAACAAACAAACAGTAAACAAACAAACAGTAGACAAACAAACAGTAAAAAAACAAACAGTAAACAAACATACAGTAGACAAACAAACAGTAAACAAACAAACAGTAGACAAACAAACAGTAAACAAACAAACAGTAAACAAACAAACAGTAGACAAACAAACAGTAAACAAACAAACAGTAAACAAACAGCAAACAAACAAACAGTAGACAAACAAACAGTAAACAAACAAACAGTAGACAAACAAACAGTAAACAAACAAACAGTAAACAAACAAACAGTAGACAAACAAACAGTAAACAAACAAACAGTAAACAAACAAACAGTAGACAAACAAACAGTAAACAAACAAACAGTAAACAAACAAACAGTAAACAAACAAACAGTAAACAATGTAAATTTATGATAATTATTAGCGCACCAAAGGATATCTAAAATAAATAAAAAATTATATGATTTAAAAAAGTAAAAATATAACATATCACAACAAACAAATTTACCTTTTGCCAATGTTTTTTTCTAGCGCATTGTTAAAAATAGTCAAAATCTAAAACAAAAGACATTTATTGCAAAGACACAAAAGAACAAACACTGCTTATAAGTGTTTGTTCTTATAAGTGTTTGTTCTAATCAATGCAAACAAATTTTGTAATTTGACCAAAAATAAAATTATTTTTACTTTGATTGCGACAAACTAATTTCTTTTAACTTTTATACCTAATATATTAATATAATATGTTAATATAATATATTAATATATTATATAAAATATTAATATTATATTATTATATTGGAATAATATTATTATATTAGTTATAAAATAATATATTAATTTTTCTAGCTAATATAACTATTAGCGAATGATCAACATAGTAAATTTAAAAAAAAATTAATGTTTACTAAGTTAAAACCATACTAACATTTTAACAAAGTAAATTTATGATAATTTCTAGAATTATGATAGTTATTAGCGCAATGATATTTAATGATAATGATAATTCATAGATAAAACAAAGTAAATTTACGATAGTTATTAGAGCACCAAAAGGAAAACTAAAGAAACTAAAAAAGATAATAAAGATGAGATAATAAAGGTAAAATTATATAAAAAAACAAACAAAAACATAAATAAAAAAAGTATATAGTAAAATGTTTATTTTTATTAGAAATAGGATCCTTTTAATTAAAAACATTAATGTTTTCATGAACAGATAAAGACACATCAAAAGTACATACACTGTAAAAAAATTCTTTCATTATAAGTATTTATTAGATAACCCCTAATTCAGTGATAATTGTTAATTATTATGAAAATTATTAACTGCAATTTGAAGTATTCACAAAATCTCAACTGACAATAAAATGTTATTTTGACATGGAGAATCATCAACACCGTCACAGCAGTAAATCGTTATAATATTTTGCATGTTCTGCTAAAATTTTGATGGTGTTAGTGTAGAAACAGAAGGTATATTTTTTTAACAAAATTTTGTTATAAACATAACTTAATATTAAAAAAAAAGAAAACAAAATTAGTAGTTTTTTTACAAATTTATATATATACAAACAAAATTTAACAAAAAAGATTTTAAAAAATATACATATTAAACTAAAAACATTACCTACATCTTCTATTTGTAGATCTAGTTATATATTTTACCCTGCCCACTCTAACTCCACCCAATTTACTCTTAGTAAAGGTAATCCCTTTCCCTTTAATGAAACAAATTAAATTTTTTCCCCTATTATGGGCCCACACCCTGTGTGCACTATAGGATGTGGGATAGATATATAGATAAGGGTTAATTTCTATATATGATTGCTGAAATAGCTGAATGATATTTTAGTTGCATACTTAACTATAAAAACTACTAATCATTTATTTACCAGTTACAGATAAGGGTGGTGCAGCAACGATTGTTGCTGAGATTGTTACAACATAAATGGCTAAAATATATATTTAAAAAAATACAGGTAATCAAAAATTAAATACAATTTAAAGCAATCAAACCATTAGTAAAATATCTCATAAAACAGAATAACATATTAGAAAATATTAAATTTTTTCAAAATTAATTTTAAAGATGAAGATAAATTAGAAATTAAAACCAACAATATGTAATAAGCTGTGTTACTAAAATTAAAATAACAAGTAAATATCGTTATATAATATTCCATTTTAAACATTTTGTACAAAATGTTGAATTAGAAACTAAAAAAAAACATATGTAAGTTTTTTAAGAAGTAAGTTCAAAAGATTCTTTATAGGTAAATTTAACTTTATAAAATCTAACTATCACCATCAGACAATAACATTGTAAGTAATTAGATTCATATAAAACATGATTAAATATCCAACATAAAATTATTTAAAACCAATAAAAAATAAAAAGCAGCTTGCTAACTTTTAAAACATGGTCATCTTTAGCTTTTGTATAATTAACAGCCTGTCAAGATACAATTTTAATACATTACTTACAAAACATGCTTCATTAAAACATTAAAAAATTAAATTTTAGAAACTTTAAAAACAGATTAAAATATTAAAAAGCGCATACTATTTATAAATAAAAGTATATTCAAAAATTATATTATTTATGGTAATGATAATAGAAGATTGAACGATATTTCATTTGCAGTGTCTCGTGCATTATCAGTTAAAAACGTCCGAGTTGACTTTTTATTATTTTTAAAAATTTTGATTTAAATAAAATGGTGTATTGTAAATATAAAATTCAAATTTTCAATTATGTTCTTAATAAAAAACATATTTTTTAAACCCCCATTACTGTTTAAAAAATGTAAAGGTCGCTGCGTGGCAAGTTCGAATCATCAGCTTATTTTTTAATTTTTGTTACTTAAAAAGCAAAACAAGACAACTTTATAGTTCTATAGATTTTATTTTATATGTTAAACACTTATTTTCCTTCCACAAACTTAACTTAGTTGTAGAAAACGTGAAATGTAAAACTAAAATGACATAAGTATCTCAATTATGACACATATGCAACAAACTTTTTTTTTTTTTTTTAAACATCTTCGCTTCCAACAAGGCTGCAAGCAGCCACTAATTAAAGTTGGAAGTTACTGAAAGAGAAAAGATGAAGATTGTAGAGCAAGATAACGATTGACTGACGACTTAAAAGATTGCAAATTATATGAATCAGGAAAGCAAGATGAAGGAAGCGAATTCCAAAGAGCTGATGTTCGAGGAAAAAAACTAGACAAATAAGCGTTTTTGGAGCACTTAGGAACAGTCACAGAAAAAGGATGACACTTAATTGGATGACGAGTAACACGAGAATGAATTATAGTAGATGGCACAAGAGACGCTAGCTCTTTAGAGCAGTGCCCATTATAGTATTTATAGAAAAGAGAAAGAGAAGCAACATTACGACGATGTGATAATGGTTGGAGGTTGGCTGCAAGAGCAGGTCCAACTATGTTTACAATGCGTTTTTGCACCTTGTCTAAAAGAGAAAGGGCATCATTAGAAGATCCGCCCCAGATATGGCAACAGTAATCCATACAAGGCCGGATTTGAGATTTATAGAGATATAGAATAGAATCCGAAGTAAGAAAGTGACGAGCTCGATAAAGAGATGCAACCTTAGCAGATGCTAATTTTGCAACTGGTTTGCAACTTCCCCCCATTTTTTGATATTTTCAGAATATTTTTAAAAAAAATTTTGTTTGTTAAAGGTTATAATATCGTTATATATCTTTGTTTAAAATCTCTATAAAACTTAAAGAGTATTTTATTTGAAAATATGCAATATTTATAAGTACAACTCTTTCTTGCCATTAGCTCTGTTGCAATGGCTGCCAAGGGTTTCGTGTCAAACATGCTCAAGGGGACACCACTTTTATTAAGTTTGCCAATAATATATAGATACAATACTAGTTGTACATTTGTACGAGATCTCTTTGTATTCTTCGTTATTTTAAAGATGTCAATTTCAATATTTTCTAGTCTTTCATTGTATAATAGATGATATAGCTCAGGTACAGATTTCATTACATGTTTTTGATTTTTTTCTAATATGTTTATATCTTTTTCAAGATAAAGACTCCATACCTGTATTACAAATTCTAAATGTGGGCGTATTTAACTACAATACAGCAATTATATAAATTCACTATCTTTATACTTAAATGATTTGCATATTATACCAAATTTATATTTTGCAATAGACCATGCAATTTTAATTTGTGGTTCCTATTTTAAGTCATTTGAAATTAATACGCCTGTGCATCCGTTTGATTATTAACTTCAGCTATTACTTTAAAATCATCTGCATACAACACCAGTTGGTTTGTAAGTTGACTTGGAAGGTCATTGATGTATATTAAAAATAAAATTGGACCAAGCACAGAACATAGTGGTACACCACTTACTATGTCCACCCATGATGATACACTTTCTCCAAGTACAACTCTTTGCTTCTCATTGGTTAAAAAAAAAATTATCCACTTCAATGACAGATGTAAAGCATTATGCTTCAAGTTTTAATGCTAATCTACTATGTAAAACCTGGCTATCAGTGCCAATCTCCTCAAATACCATTAAAACTGCCCCTTTATTATCCAATTCTTTTTCTTTAATATCAAGTTTGTTTGACTCTGTTATGCCAGTATAACAACATTTTTTTCTTTATGTTGTATATCATTTTGCTCAACTGTCATTGCACTAATAACATCAACTGCAGGAACATTAGGTTTGTTTGCCATTTTAAAAAGGCTACTAAAAGTTAATATTGGATTTTCTTCTGACATTGTAGAATTTTTTTCTAAATTCTTGACCTTTTTCTTTAATGCATTGTTTTCAACTTTAACTAAACTTAATTTAATCTCCAAAATTTTAATCTTCTCTTGATGTTCTTTGATGTTCTTGCAATTTCTCTTCGACTCTTTTCATTAACTCAGCAATTTCAGAACTATCTTTTTGAACCAACTTAGTACAATATATAAGTTTCCAGATTTTTATTTGAATAGTTAAAACATGTCCAATAACTATGTAACTTGCATGCTTCTTTTGTATGTACATGCGTGCTTCTTGTTTTTTAATAGTTAATCTTAAACTTTTATATATTTTTTATACTTGAAGTTAATAATCCACAAATACAAAATATTATTTACTGTCGTTGTGGTTAATGTGTATTGTGAAAGAACTTCTGCACTTCAACCACATGTTTAATGACATCTGGGTGTGTTACTTCCTTTTCTAAAAGATTTAAATAATGTGCAAAACACCCATATATTCCCATATAATAAAAGATTTGTATAAATTTCTTTTTTTTTCATCTTATTTTCATTATTTGTTACCACAGTGAATACTTCTTTGTTGTGGGTTTCCTTAAGATCTTCAATGACATTACAAAAAGTATGGAACAATACTTGGTTTTTTTATTTAATGCACAATCAGTTATGCATGAAGTTTAGACTTTAATCCATCATATGCACTGTAAGCAATAATCAGATCATTAGTAACACAACTCTATCCATCTCACATAATCATTTTCTTATATTGGGTAAGTTGATCCATTGCCTTGGCTAATGGATCAGCTTACCCAATATGAGAACCCCCCCTACTTCAAAAAAAAAAAACTTGTCATTAGGGCCCTAATTTATTTTTTTAATTTCTATCATTACACCTTAGTGTGTGTGTGATCTTGTATGTTATTGGTGCATTTAAAAAAAGTAAAATTAATAATAATAAGTAAATAATAATTGTTGTTATAATAATAATGATTGCATCACTTTTTATTGTATAAAATATTACTCAATTTCCATGTTCTTCACTGGTTAGATTGATTTTAAAATCACATCACATGGACTCCTTTAGGTGTTTTTAGATAAAGTTATTTTTACTTTGGGTTTTTTTTTTAAACCAATTTTTGTTTTTTGTATGATGACATAAGTTAAGAATAAATAACAATTTCAAAATCACCGGCTCTTTTAGATGTTTTTAGATAAAGAGTCATTCCATATGAAATCTGCTCAGAATGGTTTTAAATTTCAACTATCGCAGATTTTGTAAAAAAAATAAATCCTTAAATTTTTACCTTGATTAACCAACCTGTCAAAAGTTATATTTGAATCAATATTAACTAAGTATTTTATATTTTCAAGAAATTTAAGTTTCTAGAACTCATTATAGATTTTTGACTTTATCTTGTAAATAAAAAAGATTATCACTTGATATGGATTATTTGGGTAAAATACTATAACAATATAAAATTTCAAGTGATAACCTCTTTTATTTATAAAGTTATGGTTTGTCAAAGATCAACAAATTCTACTGTAAATTTCAGATATTCAAGTTTTGGTTATAAAACATCATTCATCCATTCATAACTTTTAAGCAGATCAAGTTCAAATTTTATGGATTATGTTTTGTTGTTGTTGTTTTTTTCATAAAATATGTGGTTAGTTGAAGTTCAAAGCAAATCTGAGGTGCTCTCCTGGAGCCATTTGATATGGAATGACTCTAAAGTTAATTATTTTAGGTTTCTTTTTTTTTAACCTTTTTGATTTTAGTTATGCATAAGAGAAACTTTTGTAAACAAATTTAAAGACAATAAAAAAAAAAAGTGTTAAAATTATATGAAATCTGTTCTAAAATATATATAGCTGTATCTTTTGAGTATCAAAATTTATTTTGATGAAATCTACTCATAAATTATGATGAAAATGTTTTGATAAAAATTGAAATCTGTTTATAAATATATACTATATACATAAGAGACAGTGTTATTATTTTCAGCAAGGTAATGTTTGGTTAGGATTTGTTTAAATCAGTTGCTAAATGATGTTTTTGGATAAACATATATTCTTTAAAAAGAAAATATTAGTTTGTGTAGTTCATGCTTCTTTTAAAATTGTATGTTAATGATAAATAATTTCATTTGGATGATAATTTTACATAATGAGATTCCATTTTAATTAACAAGCTAAATGATAATAAACTATCATACTCTGTGTTACATTAGTACATCTAAATCAATCAAAATCTTAAGAAGACACTGTTTTTTCAATTTCATACAATACCTAAAATCAAGATCTAAAAGGTTGACAACCTTTTTTGTTATTGTGGTAAACATCTAAGAATATTTGTTATACTTTCTTTAATACACTATAAGTTGACATTTCTTATGTTAATTTACGATAAAAACTAAAGTTATTTATTTGACAACTTTTTTTGTTGTTGCAGTAAACAACTAAGAACATTTGAGGAGTGTACTTGCAAAACCTGATAATCCACTTCTTTTTAATTCCGATATATTAGTAAAAAAGTTTTTCAATGGGTTAAACTGATAAAAATCAGAAGATATAGTAGAAGGAATGTTTCAGACAAAAATTTAAAAATCATGCTATTTTTTATTTCATTTTAATCGAAAAATTGAAAAACGTTCTATCTGGTTTTGCTTGTCAATTTTTTTTTATCTGGTTTTGATTAGAAATTTATTTTCTAACTGAATTAAAAAAAATTTTTTGAGGTAAACTTGACTAGTGACTATTTTAATAATAAATATGAAGAGTTTAATTTAAATAGGGTAGGTTCAGCAACTGCTTTTGCAGGTGGCAAGTTGTTTGGGGGGCAGCAAAAAAAAAATTACCTGACAAAAATGCTAGAAAAAAGAGTATTTAAGATGGCATGACAAATTTTGTATTAAGTTGGCACGAAGGGTAAAGCCCGTATCAGACAGAGAGATGTAAAAACTCCTGGGCCATGTTTATATATTATATATATGTTTTCCATTTAGTAAATGGAATTTCATTCCAGGTAGTAAATGATGTATATCTTTGAGCTTTGCTTAACTAATAAAACGATTTTCCATTATATTTATTGGATTGAACGCATGTTTCTTTCCTTTATTTTCTATGTTTGTTAACTTTTTACTTAAATATAAATCTTTTAAATTGTAAAAATCCAACACAAGGTTTATGTCAAAATGGATGACATTTTCCAGTCTTTTACAAACTATTTTAAGTTAAGTCTGTTTTATAGTATTACAATGACTTAAAAAATTGCACAAAACCACTGGGCTCTAGTATTTCATTGTTTGCTTTCATATCTTTTCAATCCAATCAAATAATCTATCACATGGTAAAAAATTATGTTCAATCACTGGAAAAACTTAACCTTCTTTATATGATTTGATGAATTAAACAGCCAAAGTTGTGCCATTGCTAACACAATTTTGTTTTTATTTTGACCTCTACCATTACCAACTAAACGAAGTGTGTCAAAATCATTAGTGAAATGCAATGATTTTGGCATAAGTATTGTTAGAAAATGATACACTGCACTGGCAACATCATTTGATCCTCTACCTGCTTGGAACTCTAACCAGGTGTAAGAGTTTAATTTGCTATTCAAATCATACAGGCCAAAATTATAGAAGCTAATTTGCCTTGAGTAAAGTGTTTCTTGTATCGTAACTCTTGTGAATTTTCAGCTTAATTAAATAATCAGCCTTTCCAATACAAATGCAATTTTTAATCATTGTCAAATGTGCAAGTATCAGAAGCAGGCGGTTCAAATGAAAAGAAATGAATTAAATTCACCAAGAAATACTCTGTAAAATATTTTGTATACAAAATGTTTTTCATAAGAAACAAAAAATATTTTTCATAAGAAACAAAAAATATTTCTTATAAAAAATAGAAAATGTTTCTTATAAGAAAAGAAAAGAAAGATCAATCATAAGTGATTTTTTAAAGATATTGTACAACTTGTTAATATATTTTGAACATGTTTGAAGATAAAGTTTTACACATTTGTTGGAACCATAATGACTTTCTCTAGCTCAAAGACTTGAAATAAAACTTCTTATGGCTTCGTTTAACATTGTTTTTTGTTTCTCGTCTGTTTCCATCACGAGTTCTCTTAGCTAATTCACCTGATAAATATTGGCAAGGTAACCCACCATTAAATCATTTTCCCTAAATAGGAAATATTATTTGTCAGAAAAATTTCTTACCAACATGAATTTTTGAATGGTATTGGTTGACGTAGTATTGTGTAGCAATTTTTCTACTTTTTTCATTTGTTGTTTAAGTATTTTTGGTTTTCCCTGTTTTGGTGTAATCAAGAATAATATTATCATGTTTTATCTTATTGCATGACTGAAACAATATATTTTTAAGTTTCCGAACATCTTCTTCTCTAATCTTCTTCTTCCAAAAAATGCTGGATCCGCCCTTGCCAACAAGTTGGCAGGGGTGGATCCAGCATTTTTTGGTCTTTAAGATAGCTAACTTCTTGACATAGAGCAAACTCCAAACGTTTATATGTTTATACTTATGTCAAATTAGGATGCTTTGCAAAAAAACTGCAATGATTTTGCCTGTGAGCTCTCACGTTTCCGGCAGGGGTGTGGGGGCAAAAATTTTGATTTTTTTTTTTCCCAAGCTCCAATCATCGCAATCTCAAAGACCAAAAAATGCTGGATCCTCCCCTGCAAATTGGTAACCATACAAGTTCTTTTCTGACCGAATATCTGCAAAAATATCTGATAAAAAGCAAACATAAACTGAATAAAGAAATTTATACAGTAAATATATAGATTAATACTTGTTATGACAATATATAATATGTTATCAGTATACATATAAATTTATTTTTTTAACATATATATATATATATATATATATATATATATATATATATATATATATATATATATATATATATATATATATATATATATATATATATATGTTAAAAATATATATTTTTAGATTATACATACATATATTAAATAAAACACTGATTATCTGCAAAAATATTTGCAGATAATCAGTGTTTAATAGTATAATCATCTATGTATTTATACATACATAGATGATTATACTATTAAACTAATCTATTATAGATTATCATATAAATTTATTTTTTTAACATATGTATATATATATATATATATATATATATATATATATATATATATATATATAAGTATATATATATATATATATAAATAAATATATATATATATAAATATATATATATATATTAATACATATATATATATATATATAAATATATATATATATTAATATATATAGAGAGAGAGAGATTATTTATACAAAATTTTATGCACATTTATAGCGTGACGTGTTCAAGAATTATATATCTATCTTTGATTTTTAAGGACATTGAGATAGAATTCTTTTGTTATATGTTTTCTTGTGTTGTTGTTGGATTCATTGCTTATTTTGTTTTTATTTAGACAGTTTACAACATTTTAATACTCAAAGTGTAAATAATTTATTCGTAAAGGATGATTTTTATATTTTTAAATCAGTGAAATTTTTTTGTTAATTCTCTACTGTTTTAGTTTTATTCATGAGTTATATATAATTATTACTTTTAAAAATAGTTTGATAAATAAATAAATAGTTGGTGGCGTTAGGAAGACATGTTTTTTTTTTACTCATCGAATAATTTTGAGTCATAGATGATAAATGATAGGGTCAAATTATTATATTTCAACCAATGTCCTGCGGGTCACCATCTTTGATTTTCCTGAATTTTACATATTGTTATGTGCATTATGTAGTTAGGTTAAATTCGAAATTTCAGACTTCCAAGTACAATGGTTGAGAAAATATAGCCTTAGAAACATGACATAGTGGCCCCCCTTACTGTAGCATTTTACTATTCATCCACAAGACTTTACAGATAAGTTTTCTGATTAGCTAATATTGTCTGCAATAAGTGGGCAAAATTAGAATTAATATCTTTTAAAGTATATGAGGCAGATGGGTTTTTTTTTATAATAATGACAAACCATTATGAAAACTGAAGAAATTTATTGAAAAAAAATTTTTAAATACCTATTTAAGCACAATCAATCACTGTCAATTACAAAATAAGTTTAAATTCAGATTTATTTCAAATTCAAATTTAGATTCAGAAAAAGTAAAATAAAGAAACCAAGTAAAACAATGTTTATCTGTAAAAAATTTAAATAAATTATTTTTGTTGATTTGTCTTCTTCTCAATATAACAAAGTTATAAAGTTATTAAAATAGAAACCACAATCGTTATGTTATAACATTAATGACATTTAATTAACTTAATTAGGTTAATTACTTATAACTTTACTTATAACATAATAAATATATGCCTTAGTTTTTTACAACAAATTAGTTTTTTAAAAAGTTGTTTGTATGTGGTCCATACCGCATACAGACCACTGATTACCTTAAATAAAATAGAATTTAAAGAAATAACAATTCAATTTAAAATTAATTTAGATATTTAGATATTAAGTATCTAAATATCTAAATTAATTTAGAGACTTTCATTTGAACCATAATGAAGGTCTCTAAAAAGTTACTGCCCTCTTTATTTGTGCCCCTATCTTCTACAAAGACCAGATCAATGAGAGGGCAGCCAATCATATCTTTCTTTTTATTAAGAAATGACTTAATATTAGTTGCACTCTTCAAATAGGCCAGCAGGCAGATTAGAGGGGCTCTGGTCACTAGTAGCGCATTCAACCGCTGATAAATGAAAAATAGATTTATTTAAAAATGCATTTTTAGTGTGAATTTGACAAGTTTATAATGTTTGCATTTTCAGATAGTTGGGTCTAATGGTCTTATTTGCTGTTAATCTTCGATCAAAACAAAGTGTTAGAAAATTTGACTTTTTTGGCGAATGGATGTTTTGCTTTTAGATATATTTGAGTTCTAAACTGCAACAAGCTACCTATATTTTGCCCACTTATTGCAGACAGTAGTACCTAATCAGAAAACTTATCTGTAGATTTTCTGTAAAGACTTGTAGATGAATAGCAAAATGCTATAGTTAGTTTTATTTTGGCATATTTTAACATATTTAGGAATTTTTCCAAAGTTGAGGAGGTCACAATTATTTTTCTAATTCAATACAGGTTAAAAAAAACCGCTTTTTTAAAGAGAGAACTATCCAGAAAATAGTTCTAGAAAAAATGAGATACTTGTTGAAAGTGAGAAAAAAGTTATACAGCTCTAAAGTAGTCTGTTTTGACCATTTTTAAATCGAGGGGTGCCACCATGTCATGTTTCTAAGGCTATATTTTCTGAACCGTTTTACTTGGAAGTCTGAAGTTTCAAATATAACGTATCTACATAATGCTCATAACAATATGTAAGGATCAGGAAAATCAGAGATGGTGACTCACAAAGTTTTCATCAAATTGGTTGATATATAATGATTTGACCCTATATCACAAAAAAACACGTTAATTTAAGCTGAGAGAACAAAAAAAGGCAAAATGTATTAGAATGAAATGTTTTAAAATTTTGTAAAATTTTAAAACATTTGAGGTTTAATAATTATTTTTAAAAAGTGTAAACGGCTAGTATTAACATTTTTTACTTTTCTAATTTTGGGAATTTCATTGTAATAAACTACAACCTGCGTCCGAAAAAAGTTCAATCAACAAATTAGTATCGCCCAAAGTTGTTTTAAATATTTACTTTAAGCAAACATAAAACAATAAATTTAAATTATTCTTAAATTTAAAATTTGCTTTAACCACTTATAGTGTCCTAAAAAACCAGTCTTAAGCAGTCACATATACAAAGTATTTTCTATAAAACCTTTTTTCCGTGTGTTTTCCCTATTTTTTTAACCTAGTAATTGGCAATTCCTTTTTTGTAAAATCTCACACAAGTCATGTGCGAATTGCATTTAATTTTGTTTAAATGACAATATAAAAACACAAACTTTAATTTTGGATCTGATCAATGTAAAAAAGTCGTGCGAATTTATTTTCTTTTAAAATAATGTGTAAAATTTTACTTATCTCTTAGTGACTTTAAAATGACGATAATGTTGTCAAAGAAAGTTTTTTTTTAATTCTTATCGTTTTTATATTATTTTATTTCATAGAAAATCTTTAAAATTATTAGTTTATGTTCTCCAATGTAAATGTCTAAATTATTAATCTACATATTTTCAAACTTCAAACGTGATTTAGAGTCATTTTATAAAATGTGATCAAAAAATTTGATCCTGAAATATCACAAATGTTTTTTTACCGGTTGCGGTAGTTACATTATACTACAATATCTATTAGCAATGCCAATTTCCTTTGTTTTGTTCGAATTTGTCAAAAGATTTTTAAAGTTCGATGATCGAGTTTTAAAATGTCATTTTGTTATCATTGTTTATTAATTGACATTGGTTACAAAACTTCTTTCACTTCGTGAGTATATTTCATTATATATTTAATTATTTGTTTTTATTTTAAAAAGTTTTGTTTTGAAACTAAATTTAAACAAAAATAAATTTTATATAAAGTAAATTTTTTTTTTTATAAAATAACAAGAGAAAAGTGCAAAAAAAAGTAAACAACTTCAGCTTATTCTTCTTAATATAATATAATAAAATGAATAAGCTGAAGTTTTTCACTTTTTTTGGAAATTAATTAATAAAATTAAAATTAATAATTATAAAGTTTATATTATATATCGATTATAAATATAATATATATAGATCGATATAAAACATAATTTTCAACATAACTCGGGTGTTAATTGTATTTTCAACAGACTGTATTTTTCACTGACTTTCTTTTCATCTTTGATTGACTTTCTTTTTTCTTTTATGTTGTTCTTTTTTTATTGGTATGAACTGTCCATTTAAATGAACATGTACCAACTGTTAATTTAACAGTTGGTACAATTTCATCTAAATTCAGTCATTATTCCAGAAAGTTCATTAATTTTTTTTTTTGCTTACAACAGATGTTTAAATACTCCTAGAGCCTTAATTACTTTGGCTTAAGAATACAAATTAATATTAAATATTTAAAGTTCATAAAAATACCATTTTATAAATATATTTATAAAATGGTAAGTGTCGTGAAATAGCTTATTTTTTTCACTGATAAAACTTATGTTTGTAATATTTGTTTTAAAAATATTTTTACAAAAGAAATTTTAAATTTGATTGATTATATTATCGATTTTTATCTTATCTAAGTTTGTTGCTTTTTTATTTCTAAAATCATTTATGTTTTATAGCAACTATAAAACATATAAATGTTTGTACGTAGGTTAGCATCGTGAAAATCTTGATTTTAATAGTGGTAAGACCGTAAAGGCTTCTTGGAGCGCCTTTAGGAACAAAATAAAAATAGGTTTGGCACTTCTACGTAAAAATCAGCACTTTGCTTTGGCACTTTGCTCTTCTACGTAAAAATCGGATACCTGATAACCATAGCTTTGTAGCTATGCTTAAACGATAAAATTATTGTTTATTATTGCGATTGTATGGATATTATATCAAGTGTTTTTGTTATAAAATTTATCAACAATTATAAAGTATATACTGTTATAGTTAAAAAAAATTATAAAGTATATACTGTTAAAGCGTTTTTTTTTAAAGTTTCCAATCAACGTCGAATTCGAATAAACAAATATTTAAACTCTCACTCTTTGAGTTTTGTATAATTTATTCACACAACTTAATTTAAATGATTGACGAAGGAGATTTTCGAAGTTCTAAATTTAAAATTACAAATTCGATTTATAAAATCATTCATTTCACTCCAAATCTGTGTTTAAACAACATTTGTTTTCTTGGTGTCTTATTACATTATGTGATTGAACAAAAATTAATTTTTAAATTTATTTTCATTAATATTATAAATATGATTTTGTTTTATATTATTTTTAGTATGTTAGATTTATGATAAAATGAAATTATTTTGTTATAAAAATGTGATAAAATTATGTTCAAACTAATAAAAGTTTTTTTATAATTTTTAATAAAGAATTATTATATTGAAAGTTTCATCATTTTAATTTTTTTTATACACGATCCTAATTTAATATTAATGTAAAATATAATATTAATGTGTATAGTTTAATTTTTTATATTTATGATCCTAATGTTTATATTAATGTATATAATTTTATTATGTAACGTATTTAATAATAATATATTGTATATAATTTTTTAGGTAATTATAATTTAATATAAATATAGGTATTAATATCTAGATTATTTTAATGTATATTATGTTTTATAATTTCGATTATTATTTATATTATTATTTATTTGTTCATTTTAATATAATATTTATTTTTTCTTTAGATCGTTTACTTAAATTATCTCGTCAAAGTGAAAATGAAAACGATTTTGAACTTAAAACTTATTACGTTAATTTATTCATTGAATGTTTTTATGAAAGTCAATCATCATTTACTGATGAAATAAAATTAATCGTCGATGAACGAGAGTGGTTGATTTCGATTGACGATGGAAAAACTTCTTACGAAACTTCTTGTGAAAATTATTTCGTAAATCATTACATTAAATCTGGAAGAAAGTTATCGAGGTTATATGTTTATAAAAATATTTTAAGTGATGAAGAAAAAAATCTTATAATTCAATGTTTAACAAATGTTCGCGAAGTCGACTTTTGGTGTCCAATTAAATTCGAAGGATGGAAACCGAAAGATAACATTGAAGAGTTGGGGATAGACATCTCATGTTATTTAATAACGAAAAAAGATTTTGAAGAAAATTTTCTTCCGTGGATTAATCTTTGTGAAGAATTACATCTTGACCTTCACAACGACATCGATTTCATTGATGAGATTTATGAATGGATTCGTTGTTCGAATGTCAAGAGGTTGATGATCAAGTACGGTGAAAAATTTTTTCAAAACCTCGATGAATTAAAAAACTTTATAACACGAAAAAAATATTTAATATCTTAAATGAAATATAAACAATAATTATAAATTAATTAATGAAATATTTAATATATTATTTTATTATTAAATATGTTTTGAAATATACGAATTAATTTTAATAATATTTAAACGTTTAATAAATTTTTATTATTAAAGGATGAAATAATTAATTTGTCTTAAAATATATTAATAATAAACAATTATAATTATTATAATATATTTACTATTACTATTTTTATTATTATTATTATTATTATTATTATTATTATTATTATTGTTATCGTTGTTAGTCATAATTTTATATTATAAATATTTATAGTTTTTATTTAATAATATTAATAATAATAACGTTGATATTATATTTTTTCAAAATAGATGTTTGAGTTTTTTCTTAAGTTTATTGTTTAATTAACATTAATTATAATGTTCATTACATTGATCGTGAAATATATAATTATAATTAATATAAATAAAAACTAGATTAACTTTTGTTAGATTTTATTGATTTTATTTAAATATTTTTCTAAGGTTTTAAAACTTAAAAAAATGTTTGTAAAGTTATATTGAAAATTTTTTGTTTAATGTTTTATGTATTTATTTTTATGTAATTTTGTAGATATATAAATTTGTAATGAAAAATTAAAACTTTCCTTTTTGATTTACACAATCTAAATTTATGTTAATGAAAACTATTTTTAGATTTTAAAGTTTCCGCCATTTGTTTCTTTGAAAGATTTTTGTTGTCAACGTAATAAAAATATTCGAATGTTTCTTTGAAGTTATTTTGTTCGAAAGTTGAATTTTCAATTAAATAACTGTTTACCGAAATATATACTTAAATATTAAATTGCAATAAAACACATTTATAAATTTAGTAACTATATATAATAGTCTTCAACAAAAAGCATTTATTAATTTAGTAACTATATCTTTTTCTAATTTAAATAAACAATTAAAATGAGTTTTCTTATACAAAGGATTAAAGGAAAGTTTTTTTTACTTGAGGTACCAAATAAAAAGTAGAAAACAAAATATAACAAAAACATTTGCTAAATTAATATAATCTTTTTTGTACTAAAAAGTAGAAAATAAAGTTTTTTATTTAAATTTAATAGTTTAGTAAACTAAAGATTGACAGGTCTGCACAAGGTTTATATAGAAATATACCTGTCAATCTATCGTTTACTGAACTATTAAATTTAAATTAAAAAGTTTATTTTCTACTTTTTAGTAAAAAAAAAGATTTTAGAAAATTTTTTTTTTTTTTAACTTTTGTTTTGATAAAACTACTTATTATTCTACTTTTTTATCAGTTTAAAAAAAGTTTTAAATTTTTTAAATTTCTTTAAATTATCAAAATTATAAAAATCAAAATTATGCAAATAATCATATAAAATAAAAATTTTTAGTAAAAAAAAAAGATAATATTTTTTAGCAAATGTTTTTGTTATATTTTCTTTTTTAGTTTTTCAGTGAATATTTCAGCAATCTTGGCTGATTTTAAAAATGAAAAGCACTATTGCACCTTCTAACATCGTGTGCAATTCCTGTCCGCCAAAAACCTTGTTTTTTTACCAAGGGTCCAACTTGTTCTTAGAAGAGAGTTTCGTAAAGTTAGTGTTAAAACAGCCTTCCGTTTTGGTAATCCCTTGATCAATATATTTTGCCAAAACAAGTCTAAACTGCCTCTGAATAGTCATTTAGGAGTGTACCAACTTAATTGCACATGTGTTGCATGTTGTATTGGTGAAATAAGAAAAAAGATTTCCACACGAATTCAAGAACATAAAAATAATGTTACAAAAGCCAACTGGGAAACATATGGAATAGTAGAACATTCACAACATTGTAATGGTAAAATAAACAGAGAGAACCCTAAAACGCTTTCTGTTATTTCAAACAATTACACAGGAAAGGTTCGTGAGGCCATTGAAATACAACGTGTAAAATGTTCAAAATCTAAAAAATAAACGTTTTAAGTTATGACAATATACATATATATATATATATATATATATATGTATATATATATATATATATATATATATATATATATATATATATATATATATATATATATATATATACATGTATAGAAAATTCTGAAACTCGAAGATCTTTTTTTATTCCACTCATATTTTTGTCTTAATGGGCAATTCCACGCTCAAGCGAGTTATTTCGATAAAATGAATAAAGAAATTCAAAGTAATCATTTGGTTGCCATATATTTTAAAATTTAAAATTTTGATCAATAATGTTATTTGTGTTTTTTTTTTGTTTTAAATTCCAAATTAATGTCATGTGTCATACTTTCTGTGCATATGGTAGCTAAACCACATTTTGATAAAAGCGTAAAATTGTCCCCGTAAGTAACGATAACTAATTTGATTTAAGATATATAAATAAATAGCTAAAACAATTTTTTGAATAATTTTATGCAGAATAATAACTACTTAATTTAATTTAAGAAGCCAATTTATGTAGGTTAAATATTTGGCTTGAAATATTCGACTCAATACTTTAATGGTTTAATGCAAAGGTTTAATGCAATGTTTTTTTGCGTCCCGTTAGAAACACAGCATATAATCAGCTATAATTACTAAACTTATAATAATTGAACGAAATTTCAATAAATAGAAAAACAAATAAATGATTTTGGGATGATTCATAAATTTATTAAAATCTAATACGTTAAAATAAAAAATATAGATTTAAAAATGTGAAATTAGAAAAATCAAAATGTCCCAAAAGTAACTGTGGAATTGCACTTATAACGGGTGATGCGGAAGTTATCGGACAAAATAAAACGTCAATAACTTATTTATAAATAAAAAAACAAACTACTATTAAAATTTTATAAATAAAGCATTTATCTTTTAATAAAAATATATTATTTTTTATATGAAAAACACGACCGTCTGCAATTGATCTCAATTTTGCTCTGACGCCTTTCATATGCGAATGTAAAAAGTTTACATTCGCATATGAATTTCTTGTAGTTTTAGTTTAATGCGATCAATCAAAACTTGCTCTGTTGAAGCTTGCCAATCTCCCTCGTAAACCTTCTGTGCCAAATGTCCCCAAAAATTTTCAATTGATCGTGCTTGAGGCACATTTGGGGGATTGGATTCTTTATCAACGTAATAGACATATTGGTCCATCCAATTTAGAGAATCTTTAGAATAATGAGAACTTGCTAAATCTGGCCAAAATAAATAGTTAAAGTCTCCATGATACTTGTGAATAAATGGAAGAAGTCGTTTTTCTAAACATTCATTAATATAGATTGATGAATTGATCACTACAGCCTTGTAAGTGCGAAACAATGGCTCGGACATACCACGGTCAGATATGGCTATCCACATGAATAATTTATTTGGAAATTTCTCTTTTCCTATAAAACGAACACTTTCTGGGCATGTCTTTTTGTTGTTTGTGTAGTATTCAGAATTTCTAGGCATGTTATCCCCTGCAAAACAAAAGTATTTTTCGTCATCGATGACTAGAAGCGATTTTGTGTTATAGAGTTGGTTATCTAGTTTCCTGCTTCTTTTCTTTGCCTTTATTTGTTGTTCTATAGTGTATTTTGGAGTCTTTTCACGTTTTCTATATTTAATATTCATTTTTTTTAGCTGACGACTAATTGTCGATTGATTTACACCGAATTTAATACCTATTTTTCTCTGACTGACCCCTTTTCGATTGTTGACAAGTCTCGTTAATTCGGCTTTTTTTTCTCAAATCCAGGATGGCGGACGACCAGGGTGCTTTCTATCAGAAGACGATTAAACAGTTTCAAGTCTTTTTAGGTTATCATATATTGTACTTCGAGCAAATCCTTCCTTTTCAAAATGATTTACGATTTTTTTTTTTTTTTTATATTAGGTTTATTTACAAAAAACATTTTTAGTCGCTTTCGAAAAGATTCTCGTTCAGCTGCATTTAACCTCATTTTAAATAATTGTGTTTCAAATAATAAAGTTTATATTTTATAGAACGTTTATGCCTACGCATAAAACCACTAAAACTAATTATTATGCTCAAATAATGAAATTAGGATTTGTCCGATAATTTCCACATCACCCGTTATGTGAAATCTGGAACGTGATAATTTAAAGCGCAAACATAGTCGTAAAACTAAAGCTTACATAAATTTAAAATTCTGGAGCTTCCCAATATGACTTCGCATGGCTTCAAAAAATTAGGAATTTTATTAGGAGATACGCTCTCCTGTTATTATAGAGATCAGTGATCTTGACACAACCGTTTAGATCAAAAACACGTGTATTGGGTTGAGGAATAATTCATGAGCGTTTTTTTCAAATTTATTTTAAACAAAAAAACTACAACGATTTAATCAATAATATACTCTCCGTTGTTGTTTACGACTTCCTCCCATCGCTCAATAAGTTTGTCGATGCCTCGGCGATAGAAATCTCCCGGTCTTGACTCAAAGAATTCGTCCAACCAAGCCCTCAATTCCACGTCATTATTGAACGATACACCGCGCAAAGCGTTCGAAAGCGATCGAAACAGATGAAAATCTGACGGCGGCAAGTCTGGAGAGTATGAAGGATGAGGCAGCACTTCCCATTCGAGTTCTTAAATCGCGGCTTTGGTCATATTGGCGATGTGAGGACGGGCGTTGTCGTGTTGCAGAAGAACGCCATTTTGCCTATTTGGTCTTTTTTGCTGAATTGCTTCGTTGAGTCGGTGCAGTTGTTGAACGTAGAGCTCTGCACTGACTGTTTGGTTGCGCTCAAGCAGTTCGTAATGAATTATGCCTTCCCAATCCCACCATACACACAACATGATCTTTCGAGGATTAAGGTCTTTTTTTGCTCGCGGAGTCGCTTGTTTTTTGGGGCTGAGCCATTCTTTTTGCTGCTTCATATTGACGTAAAGGCACCATTTTTCATCGCCAGTGACAATGCGGTAAAGAAAACGCTGTTTGTGACCATGTGTTGAGCGATGTCGAGCGAGCAAACCGGCGGCGATTGTGGAACGTTGATTTTTGTTGTTTTCGCTCAAAGTGTGTGGCACCCAAGCGCCAAGTTTCTGAACCTTGCCCATTGAGTGAAGGTGGTTCACCACAGTTTTTTGATGACAATCCATCTGCTCCGCCAATTCTCTGGTCGTTTGACGTGGATTTTCGTGAAGAAGTTGATTCAATCGCTCTTCGTCGAACTCAATTGGTCGACCGGTGTGTGATCCGTCCTTGAGGTCAAAACTCCCATTTTTGAAGCGCGAAAACCAACGGCGGGCGGTACTTTCAGGCATTGCTCCTTCTCCATACACAGCACAAATCTTACGAGCAGCTTCGGCGGCCTTAACACCTCGATTAAATGCAAAAAGCAAATGGTGTCGAAAATGCTCAGTTTTGTCCACTTGACATTCCATTTTAATGATCTGAAAATACACAAAAATAAAAAAAACTAACAAATCAAAACACACTATCTTGTAGAGCAAAACATTCTCTTTCAAACAACATAAAACATTTTTGCCAATGCATTTTATTTCTGCGTGCATTTTTAAATTTAAAAAAAACGCTCATGAATTATTCCTCAACCCAATATGTTACGGGCAATTTTACTTAAGTTTAACACGTGTTTTTTTCCACATTCCTCACGGAAATTTTAATATAATACTACGTTTCTGTAACGTTGAGACTTAATTTGTAACTTTAATTGGTGTTTATGATAAATAGTAATAGTTAACTTCGAGGATTTAAAACCATTCTTTGCACGTATCATTCTTTTTGTTTTAAAAGAATATTAATAGGCAACAGAAGCCAGAGTTTCGGAGTTGCGCCGGTTGGGTTAACTATTTTTATAGAAATGGTTTAAAGATATTGTATGTTGAGAGCAGCGGTGGCTCAGGCGTAGCGCACTTGCTTCGGAAACAATGGATCCATGGTTCAAAGCCTACCTCCGGGTAAGTTTCATGACTTCGATTTGAAAGGAGGAGTGAGCTTCTAATTAAATGCTCATCACAGGTGCTCTGTAATAAGACCGTAAGGACTTCTTGGGGCACCTTGATAAATTTAAAAAAAAATAATACATAGTTTGGCACTTCAATTTCTGAGCAATATCGATTATCGATAAAACACGGCTAAAGAAAAAAGATCTGAGGTTTTGTGCCGACAAAATAGTTTAAGGTGTTTGTTCTTCCATTGTTCAATCGATGACTTAAAATACAATAACTTTTTATTTGTTTGTTGCAAAAATTAGAACCACAGCTTAAGAATAGTACCATAAATTTTTTTTTGAGATTTTTATTTTTAGAGATAATTTGATTCAAAAATTAAGGTCAATTTATATCCTAAATGTTTTGAAAGTAACGTTATTTTGAATTAATAACAAAACCAATTATACCATTATATTACCCTAATAGTGTGCATATTTTTAAATAATAAGCGTTGATCACATAAAAAATATGCCTCCCACCAAAAAGTTAACTTAAAAAAAAATTTTTTAGCACTTGTCAACTTTCAAGACTCAACTCGTCAATTTTCAAGACTGATATTTAGTTTTTTAAATTGGTTTATTGTTCTGGAAAACCCTTTTTGTATTACCAATAAATAAAATTAAAAAAAAAAACGGTCACAGAATTATTATGTCAAAGGTGGGTTGTTTCCTAATCATTAAAATTCCATTAGCTATAGTTTTTATTGGTATTCTTAGTTTCGAATAATAACGGTCTTGTTTATTGTCACTTTTGTAGAAGAACGGAAACGTTAATGCGATTCTTAAAAACATTAAATCGCTAAAAACCTTAAAAGTCATACAAAAAAAAATCTTAAACTTTGTGATTTAAAAGTTGCATAAGTTTTCGACTAATAGTAATATAACGATAAGTTTGTTATTTTTTAACTGTTAATGTTTAGCTCTAGTTTATGGAGTTTGTTTTGTTTCTATTTTACCTTTTTTTAAAAAATGTTGAAGTACTTAACATAGTGTATGTATGTTGATACATAGTAAAAAAACTTTATTAGAGTTTTTAATATTATTTTTCTATTTACATTACAATCATTTTAATAAATTAATAAAATCCTTTTTCTAGACGGCCATGCAAACTGAAACTAACTCACTAAGCAAAAGAGTATTATTAGTTCTAAGCTACCGGCTCATGCATCTGTAGGGCTTCAAAAAGCTATTCCTTATGTTGTGAGATCATCACCTGAAGTTTGCACAACAGGATCATGGTTGAAAAAAGAAATTGAAGAGTACATTACCTATCAGGTAATGTACTCATCAATTTCTAATCAGGTTTTAAAGAAAGAGCTATTGTTACAGATAATCATTCTACCAATGTTAATGCATTGTTAGAGTTACATAAATCCTATACTGGAGATGGAAAACTATTTATTTATCATCCAGCTTATAATGGAATTTTAAAAACATATCTATTGTATGATATAATCCATTTAATAAAAAATGTTAGAAATAACTTGTTGAATGGAAAAAAATTTGTTTTTCCTTCTTTTTCGTTTGATTTCTTCAGAGACAAAGTTGAAGTTCCAGCTGGTTTTATTACTTGGGATTTATTTCATAAAGTTTATGAAAAAGGCCAATTATTAAATGGAAACTTGAATAAAGCAAGGAAAATTAATCTCATCCTGGAAACAATAAGCAAGATCTTAATCTTGCATTAGCAATTCTTGATGAAACAACTACAGCTGTGATACTAAGTTATTTTCCTGAAAGAAATGATGCAGTACAATTTTTATCATTGTTTCATAAGTTATTTATCACACTTAATTTAAAGCAGATGTTTAATACATCCAATCAGCTAGGCAATGCTGCTGTAAAAGGAGATAAAAAACCCACATTTTATAGAGAAGTTGCAAATTGGATTGAAATTTGGTCAACATGTGAATATTTTACTTTAACCAAACAAACTTCTCATATTATCCAGAGGTGGAATTATATGTCCAAGTCAATCTTTGTCTGATTTTATTTGTCATCTTTTTAGTATTCTAGATATTATTTCTCCTATTCTAATCAAACACTGCAGTTATTCTTTATCAATCAAAAGTTTTGCAGAACAAATTTTTAAGATTTATTATAGCAGTGTTGATTTTACATGCGAGAATCACCAAGAATGGGGAATTAAATATGGATCTCGAATTGTCATTAATACTTTTTATAATAATTTACAAAAAGAAATTACAGATTCTGTAAGAAAAGATCAGGTAAAAGAGTTTTAAAAAAGACAAAGAACTGATAGCTAGCGCTAATAATAAATTTTTTCTCAAATCCTTAATACATATAAAATTACAAACCTTTGTTTTTATTTCCAAACTTTTATTTCCTGATAAGAGTTGTAAGTAGTCTTTGCAAAATGTAAGTTTGTTTTAGTAGCATTTTAATACATAGCTATTTGAAAGCCTATTTCAGTATTTTATATGTTATGGGAATATACTGAAACAGGGAACCAGTTAGCGAAAAATATTGTATAGCAAAATGTAATTACATGATGATAATCTCAGGTATTCCTCGACCATTTGGTTGTGTCTTGATCATATCCCACTCGCAACGATTATTTTTATATGCAGTATTTTGCCGAACAATATCTAAATTTTTTGCCGCAACAACACACGTGCATAATTTGATTTGTTATTTCAAGTGCATATTTACGTTGTCTTTATTTCATTTAGTTTATTACATTCACATTGGTTTACTTTAGTCATTCATGGATGTAATATTTCTAAAAGGTAAGTTTAAGCTCATAATTTTTATTATCTATAAATTAAGCTCATAATTATATATAATAAATATATATATTTATATACATATAAATATAACTATAATTATATATAAATTAGGCTCATAATTATATATGCATAATTTTTACATAAGAATTATTTATATGAAAGCTTAATATATATGTTTATATATTATTATATATATAATAATATAAGTTTATATTATATGTATTTTATATTGTATGCATTATATGTATAAATATACATATGTGTGTGTGCGTGTGTGTGTGTGTGCGCGTGTGTGTGTGTGTGTGTGTGTGTGTGTGTGTGTGTGTGTGTGTGTGTGTGTGTGTGTGTGTGTGTGTGTGTGTGTGTGTGTTTATGACAATACTCTGTGATTTTTCTGAGAAAGCATAAAAACTGGAGTAGGGAAGAGCTGTACTGAAATTATCATTTATGAATTTTTAGATACAAGATTTTATTAAATTTTAAGAAAAAGAAAATGTAGGAAACTTGCCATTACTAAAAATTTAGGTTCAAGTTATACATATTTTAACAATTAGCAGACGTAAATAAAATCTCTTGTAAAAACCTACCACATTACAATAAAGATAACAATGGTAATAACAATAATAATTGTAACAATAGTAATTATAATAATAACAATTAGAATAATATATAACAACAGTTATTATAGCATATATATAACAGTATATTTTTAACAAATAGTTAAAAAGTTAGTTTTTAAAGTCAGCAATTGAGTCAATTGATTATAACTGAGAAGGAAGATTGTTTGATCATTTTATGCATTGGTATTTTATGGACTTTTTGTAGCAAAATGATTTGAAACGTAAAGATTATATTTACTAACAGATTCAAGATAAGGCTTTCTCTAATAGTTAACAAATTTGTAAAGGTGCTGGGTAGCGATATTAACTAACTGAACTAATACAAACAAACAATTTATTAGCTGAACAAGGTCATTAGTTTGAGTATTTATTATAAAAAAAACTTATCAGGGATAGAATGATTATGTGTTAAAAGGAGTGCTTGCAATTTATTTGCAGCACTTTTAGTTTCTTTGTTGCCTTTAAAGAGATATTTGTTTTCAGGAGAGTTGTTTGAGATGGAAGATGGAAGTATGATTACAATTTGGAATAGCAACAGCTCAATGAGAAGAAAATCACTGAGAAAAGTGAAGATTAACATAGAATTAGCGAGAAGGAATAAGAAAATCCATGCCAGCTTGTATATTAAAATTACAAAAGGAGCACATTTATTGTTGCAATGAAGGAATTTCATCTTCTTCTGTGATTTTTTAAATGTAAGGTTGTTGTAAGATGTACTGTGATAGGAAGAATGGAGATATTGAAGAAAAATGAGAAAGTTTTACTTAGATCAAACTGCATTCAGAGCTTTCTAAGATTGAATGAGTAGAGATTGAGCACTGAATCAAAGACATGATTCCAGTCACGAATTGCAAAAATTTTGAGCTTTAATACTTGCAGATTTAGAAACACCTGAGCTCTATTGAGCAGCCCAAGGATGTGACTATTAAGGTGACATGATTGCCAACATCAACATTGAGATTCAAAGATGAATTTAAATTAGTCTCACAACGTGCAAGTAGGTAGGTAAACATTGTAAAAAGTCAGATTCAAGAAGAAAAATTAGTTTGAAGACCAGGAATATAAGCAAATGCCATATTTATTAAATTTGATGATAAAATGAAAATTATGATTTATGCATCAAGTTGATTAAAGTAATTTATTTGTTTCTTTTTTTGACTGCAATAATTCAACTTGCTTAATTATTATAAATATCAAATTTTGATATTTATAATAATTAAGCAAGTTGAATTATTAAAAATATTCAGCGCTGATTTCTGTAAATAACTTTAGAAATAAATTTAGAACACATACTTAGCTCCAAAGTCTCTGACATTGCGTTTTTTCCAACGTAGTGCAGGCAAAAATACTGATACTAAAAAATAATAAAAGGAATACTAAAATGAATTCAAATGTTTACGTATGATCACGATGATTATGTCTAATAACCCGCAAACATTACATTATTTTTACATGACATGACAATGATTTGAATTATAGAATAAACATTGGAATGCGGAATGCCACCACTGATTGTCTTTGATATCAAAAAAAACAACCCGTTGTTTGGTCTTATTTGTGATTGTGCTATTTTTTAGTTACTCATTCCATAATTCAAAAATAATTTAGGTCAGATTTAATTTTTTATTTTATTTAGATGTTTTCCAGTTTATGAGCTACAATTCATTGTCAGATGCTATACTAACATACGAAGAAGACACAATTACAAAGTATCGCATCACTGAGAAATCAAAAGATTTTTCCAAAGATGGTAAGCTTTAATAAATAACTTTTTTTTGTAAGTGTAATGTGCATAAGATTGAAATAAAGTTACTACATATTGACGCGTAGGTATGTCAGTGAGTATAGGAGTGGGAATCAGCATAGATCGCATCCAACAATCTTGTTTATTGTTTTGATTTATTCTGTTTAGTTTCACTTAGTGACATTTGAATTCCTCAAAGAATTTACCAAAACCATGCTGGGAATTTTGTGGTGCAAACGATCGACTACCAATCCCGTACAGTGGACACCCTTATATATTGCTTGGAAAGCGAATATATTATTGCCATCAAGGAAAAGATATCGATACTAAGAAAAAGGAACGATACCGAATGGAAAACAATGCTCTGCGTATGAAGGATCACGTGTACAAAAAATCACGTTAATACACGCAACCGACAAAAAAAATGGATTGTCCTGTATCTTTTTCTGTTAAAAAAATCATGATCTTTAATGAAATTAAACTGGCAAAAAATAATACATATAATCGAACTAACGCAGGACGGCAGTTAAAAAAGCAGTTTAAAGTAGTAAGATCTAAAGATTCTCCTCAAATCGGACAACTTGTTTATTTGCTAAAATGGCCTACTGAGCCGCATACAAATCATAACATTGGTGAAGCAGCTGGTTTGATAGAACCGTTAGATAAACGAGTTGATGATTTTTTACAAGAACAAATAAGAAATGGTTGTAAGGGTATAAGGGATTTAGAAAGTAGAGCTGAAGGATATGTAAATCTAGTTATTTTGCCAAAGTATTGTACACTGACTTTCAACGACGTCTATATACACCTTCTCGTAAGAAAATTAGAAATATTATTAATTCCGAAAAGCTGAAAAATCAATATGCTAAAGTAGACCAAATAAATGTTGAACAGCTCATAAAGATAAATGGTGCAAATGGGGTGACATAAAGTTTGAGGGTTTGAAAAAGCGCATCGAAGATCAAACAGTAAAAAATGTCACAGATTTGCAAAGTGATGAAGAAATCAAAAAAGTAATAAAAAATTTAGCAACTCATAATACAGATGGTAAAATGATTTTTGTTTATCAATCGGACAAAATGAAACGCTTGTATCGAAGATATGCAGAACATTTCATATGTTTAGATGCAACGTATAAAACCACAAAGTATGCTTTGCCTTTGTTTTTTTTGGTTGTAAGAACTAATGTCAATTTTCAAGTCGTTGCAATTTTTGTGTTACAGGAAGAGACGCAAGCCATGATCACAAAAGCTTTGATGTTCATAAAATCATGGAATCCTAATATAGATCTTAAATATGCCATGGTTGATTTCGATGAAGAAGAGATTTCTTCCCTAGAGTCAGTTTTCCCTAACATCAAAGTGTACTTGTTTGACTTTCATCGTGAGCAATCTTGGCACCGTTGGATTTCCACGTCTGATAATGGAGTGCAAAATATTGCCCAATATGTAAAAATATATTTGCGTCGTATAGCACATTCCGAAAATATCGAAGACTGTCAAAAAGCTACGTCTGATTTCTTATCCTGGGAATTCTGTAAAGGAAAACTTCTAAAATGGTAAGTTTGCGTATATAATTAAACTATCAAATTATAACAAGATGTTTTTTTTACAATCATATGTTTTTACAAAGATATGTCTTTACAAGGATATGTCTACTTTTTTGATACTAAACATTATATTTTTATATTTTTGTTTTTTTTGTTCTTAATGTTAAGTTATTATATATGTAGTTTATTGTGGTACATTGAAAAAAATGTTATATACACAACTAGAGTAGCCATTGATGAGCTGCTAAAATTCTAAGAACCAGCTCGCACGAATGTATCAACCCCCTCTCATTTTCTGTGAATTTTTTTTAACCGGTTATTCAGGCTTAATTCAGTTTTTTATAAAAATGTTTGTATTATATTATGTAAAAAAAAAAGATCCGGTGCGATCCCATAGCAGCAAATTACTAAGATTAGCTATTTTTGTCTAGGTTTCATGGAACGTGGTTACCAGAAATACAAAGATGGTGTTTGGCTTATAGGCCTGACGACATGATGTTTAATAATACCAACAATGGCACAGAGCGATTAAACGAAGACTTAAAATACGATGACCTTGCAAACTATAAATCTTGTTCACTCAGTGAAATGCTTACCGTCGTTATCGAACACTTCATACCAAAGCATTATCGTAAATACGTGAAGTTTAATGTACGGTACAGCGAAGTTTATAAAAAATATAATGACGGAGTGCCGTTATATTTCCGAAATCGCCCAAAGCAGCTCGTTAACATTTTATTGACCAATGACAGCAAAGTAACATCTGCAATGGTGAATTCAGTTACAAGAATAGATCAGATAACATTCGCTGTCAATAGTTCCGAACTTAAAACTAACGACTATAAAAAATATATTGTGCGCATAGGTAATGAAGATAAATTTTGTTCCTGTTCATGCTCAGATTATCGTCGACACTTTTTTGCCGTTTTTAAATCTGGAATGTCTACATTTGAAAATCTTACTGCCAAGTTTCTTACTCATAATTGGTCTGTTCTGGATCCTGGAATTTTTGCTCACGCAATTCAGAAAGACACTCAATGGAATGAAAATCTACCAGAAAACAAAAACGAACAATAAATGAAAATCTAGCAGAAAACATAGACGAATCAATAAATAATATTACTGAATACAACAATAGTTTTGAATTACCAATCAACAATTTTGATACTATTGATAAGGGTAAGAAATTAATTGAAAAGCAATACGTGAACGACTTTAAAACACGCAAGTCGATTTCAAAATGTCATCAAATTGACTCCCGCTCTAAATTAAAAAGACTAATGGATTTAACATATCTTGTGAAAGATGAAAAAGTTTTGAATCATATGAACACAGACCTAGATACCATTACAGCTTTAGTAATGCAAAATGTCAGTCAACCAACAGGGCTAATAACAAGAAACTCTCCTATAAAAAAATTGAAATCGAAAACCACTTTAACATCGAAAATTATTTTGAAATCAAAAAGTAATTTGCATTCTGAAACTTTATTAACCAGAAAAAGGAAACATCCATTTAGTGGAAGGTTTGGAAAGACAGCGGACATGATGAAGCAATGTTACAGAGCAAATCTAGAGCTTAATACTGACACCTCTGATCAAGAGGATATTACATTTGAACTTTGCGAAGAAGAAACACAACGGGCCGAAATTCAGATAGAAACTGAAGAGAAAGATGTGACAATTACTCAAATAAAACGAGGGAGTTCAGAACCTAAGTTTTATCGATTTAATTCAAATTTCGACTCCAACATGGAAAAAATAATACAAACTGGTGATTGGTTGACCTGCAGTGAAATAAACCATGCTCAACTTTTGCTTCAGAAACGATTTCCTTATGCGGAAGGCTTGGAAGAGACTGGATTAGGTCCTTTGTTAAAAATGTCAAAACTAAAGTCGACCAGGGTACAAATTATCTATAGCAACAACCATTGGATAACATTCTCGGCTGAAACATCCAGTAATATTAAAGTTTTTAACTCCTTATCATGTAATTTTCTACACCATACTGCAATTAAACAAATTTGTCATGTTGTGAACTGCAGCGAATCCACGCTACGTATTTTAGTACAGCCTACACAACAGCAAGAAAATGATTCAGATTGTGGTTTATTTGCGATAGCATATGCAACTGATATTCTTTTTGGAAAAAATCCAGTGGATTCAAATTATGACCTAAATAAAATGCGGGCACATCTAATTGATTGCTTTCGTCTAAATTTAATGAGTCAGTTTCCACAAGCTTCATTCAGTAAACGAACTAAACGAGGAAGACAAAAGATGATACTTCAAGATATTTTCTGTTCATGCAGGATGTGTTTCTTTGATTCTGACGTCGAGACAGACAAAAGCCTATTCATGGCACAATGCTCAAATTGTAATGAATGGTACCATAAAAAATGCCAAAAGATACCAACAAGTATATTCAAGAATAATAATTATGTCAATAGAAGTTGGAAGTGTTCTAGATGTCAATAAAAATTGAAAGCAATTTGTACTGTATTAGTCGTATGCTTGAATAAAGCATTACACGTTTGTATTTACACGATTTTGTGTCGGAATTATATATATATATATATATATATATATATATATATATATATATATATATATATATATATATATATATATATATATATATATATATATATATATATATATATATACGAATAGCGATAAAATAAAAATGCTAACAGAGTTAAAAAAAAAACGGATTAAAGTATAAACTAAATATTTTACAATTTTAAATTCTCCCTAATTTCCGCAGAAATTTACTTTTTTGGATTTGCATGTTTGCCTAAAAAAACTTTTTTTTTAGGCAAACATGCACTTTATTTGTCATTTAAGAACATATTGTATGGACGGTAGACGAGTTAGTCGTTGTAAAAAAGTCGGGTTTAAGGACTAGTGTGTGCTAGGGCAATAGCCTCCTCCCCTTTGCACTAATTTTACAAAATAATCTACTCTGTTTTGACTATTATACTGAAATTAACTGTTATAACTGATGAATGAAATTGAATATTATACGGAATTATACGTATGTGCAATTGATTACCATAAAGCAGGGTTTTAGTTTATATATTTATATATTTTATAATTGCTTATTAACTAATTTAACTTTCCTTACAATTGTAAATGATAGTTGTTTGGAGTTTTGCTAAATTATAACACAATATACAAACATATTTATTACATTTCACTAGCAAAATTATCAATTTAGAAAATAAATTGGGTTATCAAAACAGAATGGACAAAAAAATAAAATATTTTTAATGTTAATGTATCAAGTTAGGGTAAACATAGCAATTTAATTTATCTAGAGCATCCTTATAGAACACAAATAATCATAATTAGCATTTATAAAATAATGCTAACACTAGTAGTGATGTCCTTTAGTTAAATATGTAGATAAACACCTACATTTAAAAATAAAAATCGTTGTTTTGTTGTTTTAGTCAAGTTAATCCAAACACATTTGCACGAGTTATAATCACTTCACAATCATTATAGTTTCTAAAATATACACAGGATATTATGTACAATTATGTACCAGAAAAAATAATCTTAACAGATGGTTATTTTACAATTATCTTTTCAGGCCAATACTTGTGTAATTAACAAGCAAAATTATCAAAGTCAGCTCCATTATCAAAGCTACTGTAAGTACTTTAAAATTTTTTTGAATAGATGAATTGAACCCTTTCGCGACGCAGGGGTGTTTTTTCTCACTCACTCGCCAAGGCTAAGTAACAATAATAACGGTAATATTCTAAAATATTTAAAAAAAAGCATATACTCAAAAGGAGCACATTTTGTTAAAGACACAAATACACAAAAGACTTTTTATCTAAGAAAGACTTTTTTTATTTATTTCTATAATATCTTCGGTAATATTTTGTCGCTTTGATATTTTAACTAATTATTTAAAAAACTTTAATATTTCAAAATATAAATATAAAAAATTTTATACTTGGGTTATTAACTATAAAACTAAAAAGTCTTTTTTTTTTAAAAAGTTTTTTTTATCCATTTCTAATAATCGAAGTTCTCAAAGGAGAATTTTTTCGCTAACAGTAAGTCATAAAGATTGAATATTGCTTTTATCTGACTTGCTCTTTTAACTTTTATCTCTCTTGCTTTTTAAAATGTAAAATAAAAATAATCGTTGCGAGTGGGATATGATCTAGACGCAACCCGACCATTTTAATAAAATAAACATTTGCCGTAAAAAAACTGGCCTCTTAATTTTTTTACGGAAAATGCAACAAATCAGGCCGTATAATAACAGTAGGCCATGATTGGGCACATTGAGTCAAAAATATCATCCGCAAAGGTGTTTTATATAAATCTTGCCCATTTCTTGATTTCTTCTGAAGAAAAAACTTTACTTTATTCTAATTCACATTCATCTTACATATGCTAATATAGAGTCGGCTAATTCACATAAAACATGATTAATCAAGCAACAAGGCTTGCAAAACCATACTTGTAGAGCAATTCATTATTTAAGTAAAATTGACAATCTTTTTAATGCGATGACAAATATAAAAGTCTTTAACTTGGAAAAACTTAATTCATATTTTATGTTCAAATATAAAAATAATATTCTACCGAATTTTTTTTAGACATTTTTTTGTCATCACTATTTCAAAGTTTTAATTTGCGATTAAATAGTTTCCATAACAACTATATTTAAAAAAATTAAAATCCAGTATTCTAATTTTTCAATTCTGCCGCAAGGCCCCAAAACATAGGAAAACATCAAAAATCAAAAATTAAAAGACTTTTATTTAAATTTTAATTAAAAATAATTAAAATTTAAATAAAAAAAATTAAAAGACTTAAATTAAAAAAGATATTTAATTTTTAATTTTTTATTCCATTACACGATATTTCATTTAAATGGAATATTGCCGTTTAAACGACAAGCAAAGCTGCATATTTTAAATTAAAAAGAAAAAAAAAATATTATTAAAAAAAAATAACAATAGTAGAAATAGTCATTGCAAAGTTAATCGCAAAATTTTTTAAATAAACTTACTTAAATTAACTTTTTATACAGACATAGATATACGCCAAGTGGCGCTATTTAGGGAATCTGCGAAAAGATTTTTTTTGCAGTTTTATACCCGAAAATGCTAAATCTTCTTTGAATTTTTTTTTTAGGTATTATAGTTTGGAAAAGTAATTATATATAAAAGTTATTATAGCAAATTTTGTATTAAAGTTTTTATCAATATTATATTAATGTATCAATATTATTTTAATGTTGGGGAGATGCGGGCGCATCGATAGCCGAAGCAGTATTTTGTAAACTGCAAACAACCCGATAGTTTTTATTAGGATAAATTTTCATTAGAAAAATGACCAAATTTCTATCTATGAAAATAAGCCTGTTACATACTATTAACATAAATATGTGTATAGTTGAAGTTAGTAGGTAGGACAGTTTTTATGAACTCGACGGTTTTAAAAAATGGAAAAATTGAAGAGTCAAAGAATTTGTATTAAATTTTGTGTAAAAAATGAAATAAAGGGTAACAAAGTGTGGGAAATGTTACAAAAAACCAATGGTGAGTCTGCTATGAAAAAAACACGTGTTTGCGAGTCGTATAAGCGTTTCCGAGTCACAATAAGAGAAGTTGCTGATGAAGTTGGCATATCAATTGGGTCATTTCATAACTTATTGTTGTTCATTTCATAATTTATTGACGTTGGCATATCAATTGGGTTATGTCATAACATTTTTTCAAATGTTTTAGGCATAAAACGAGTGGTAGCAAAATTCATTCCAAAACTGCTGAACTTCGACCAAAAAAATAATTGCATGAACATCGCTAAGGAGCTGCTAAATGACGTCAACGATGATCCAAGTTTGCTTAAAAGGGTCATAACTGGTGATGAAACATAGATGTACGGTTATGACGTCGAAACCAAAGCATAATTTTCGCAATGGAAGCACCTTGAATCACCAAAACCGAAAAAAAGCACGTCAAGTTTGATCAAATGTTAATGGTATTGCTTACTGTTTTATTCGATTATAATGGCGTAGTTCATCATGAGTTCTTATCACAAGGTCGTACGGTTAATAAGGAGTATTACTTTGAAGTTATGCGACGTTTTCGTGAAGCAATCCGAAAAAAACGCCCAGATTTATAGTAATACAATTCATGGCTTTTGCACCACGATAATGCACCTGCTCACTCGTCGTTATTTGTTTGTAATTTTTTGACCAAAAACAACACCGTAGTCATTCCCCAACCTCCATATTCACTAGATTTGGCTCCGTGTGACTTTTTTTTATTCCCAAAATAAAGAAAACCCTAAAAGGCTGACCTTTCACAAGCCTAGATGACATTAAAAGCGCATCACTAAATGAATCAAAGGCTGTCCCAAATATTGAGTTTGATAAGTGTTTCAAGGATTGGCAGAAGCGCTGGCACAATTGCATAGTATCAAATGGGGACAACTTTAAAGGAGCCAACATTAATGCAGACGAATTAATAAATATTTTTTCGAAAAAACGAAAATTCCCGGTATTTTTTGAACACATCTCGTATATATAAGATTCATACAAATTTATTTAAACAAAAGTTTACAAGATCATCTTTTTTTATTATCATGATTTGTCAAAGTCAAATTGTGCTGCTTTTACTTGACATTGTTTTTTATTCCTAAGCAAGTAATTTTTAAATTCTCCACCTTTTTTAATCTTTTGTGATAAGTTTCTTTTGTTCTTTGGTTTGTTTTAGGGTTTTCTTTTCTTCTGACAAACAATTTTCTTTTCTGATTAGAGTATTATGTTTTTTATCATCTTCTCTATTTTTATCAATCTGATATGTAATAATTTTGTATATATATTTTCTTTTTTTGAAAATTGTACAACGAAAATTTGATTTGTATAGTATTGATATTGTATAGTTTTTCACAATAATAAATGTACTACGAACATAACTGTATCAATATGATATACATTACTTTGCCAATAGGATTTGATTTGTATAGTATTGATAAGTTTAATAAAGTGTGTCTAAAGTTAAAATGCTAAAAAAACTTTCGAGGCTTCGAAAAACGTATCATTTTTAAAAATGCAACCTCCACAAAAAAAAAAAAAAAAAAAATCAGCCGATGCAGATAGTTTTTCATTTTAAAATAAAGTTTTTAAAACAAAGCTTTCAAAACGCATTTAAACATATTAAGTTCTCAATTTGAAAAAGTAAGTAGAAGTCTAAAAGATGAAAAGTTGTTTCTTTTAAAAAAAAAAAAATTTAATAACAGGACAACGTAAATTTGCATCTGTTCGTGGTAGTTATGCAAAAATGTTCGTGGTAGTTATGTAAAATTGCTAATAGAAACTAATATAAATATATATATAAAGGACTTTCATTTCATAAATGATGTTTTGTGACACCAGGGTTCAGCTGCTAGCTTTCCTAGTTTTACAGACCAAATTGAGTTAAAATCTCTTAGATGCCATGTCTCTATACCTCACAATCCTGCAATATATAAAATACATAGAATAACAATACAATCTCTTTAATAGGCTTACAATGCAAACTTGTGTCGTAGACGTGGCGGAATCTTAAGAACTCTAAAGTAAGTTTCATTATTAACTTTGGAAAATGTAGTGCCTACTATCTTTAATACTACTACTTTATCTTTAATAGCCTTAAAGCTTTAAAGATTATTATAAAAAGAATTATTATAAAAAGAAAGACTTTAGATTGTCATGCTGTTTTATCTTTATCTAATAGTGAAGATGTGAAAATGAGTAAAATGTGGACTGCTAAAACCGTTGGACATTCGAACACAGTAGAAGACTTGCGCCTATTAGATAAGCAGTTTGCAGTTATTGCAAATCTACAGGTCAGATGAATAGCCAGTAAAAAAATAACTTTTCTGAACTATATCATATATAGACATATCTGCAACCACTAAACCGTTAATTATTTTATACTGTTTTTTTATCAGGAGCTCCCTGCATTTTGTCTCTTTTTATAATTTAGGAGAGAAACTATATAACTTAATTATTTAAGCTATACAAGAAGATAAGTTTATAATCAAGAAATTAAAATGTAATGTAAAATGATAAAAAAAGTTTTCTTCCAGATGTTCTTCTTCTTGATATTTTTATTTTGCAAAACTTACAAATTGCTTTAAACGTTTATTTTTATTTATATTAAAACAGTTTATTAGACATTTACTTCTTCTTTCATTTTATATAATCTCTAACTATATTCTTAAAATATAGTTTGAATCTTAGACTTTAGAAATAAAATTATATAAAAAAATAATTCAATAATCAGTAAAGCAACTAAGCATTAGGCAAATAAGAGAGCAATAAAATTGATCGTTAACATTTGATTTTTGAAAAACTAGGCTTTTGCGTAAGTCTTTTCATCATGTTATCACAGTATTCATTTCATATATATACTTATTAATTAGATGCTAAATATGTAGTTTATGATACCGAGAGTAATAACAGCAATTATAAATAAGAAAAATCTTGTAAGTAAAATATATCTTGTAAGAAAGGAAGAAGGCGTAAACTTTCTTTCAAATGCTCTTCCGCGGTGCTCTGTGATAAGACCGTAAGGACTTCTTGGAGCACCTAAAATAATAATAAGAACAATAATAAAAAAATCCTAATTTACCTATTAGTAAAAAGTTAATAACAAAAAAAAAAGTACAAACACAAATTTAGGGCTGATGACGATGCATGGGTATCGGCCGGTACAAATCGGCATAGGTTTTTGCGTCAGTCTTTTAATCATGTTATTAGAGTATTCGTTTCATATTAGTTTAAATATATACTTCTTAATTTGATGCTAAATATGTAGTTAATAATACCGAGAGAAAAAACAACAGTTATAAACAAGAAACATCTTGTTTCAAGAATTCTAAAATAATATTAAGCATAAATAATGTAAGCTAACTTTTTTTTACATGTCTAGTTTCGTGTTGCCAGATCTCGATTTTAAAACCTTATAAAATAAAATATTCTCATATAAAATAGTGTCTAGTTAAACTTTCTTCTAAATGAAAAGCATGATCAACATGTTCATTGTAAAAAAATTTAAAATTGCAATCGTTTTTTATTACTTTAATAATTTGTTGCTTAATATTTTTTTGGTTAATAAAAGTTTGATTTGCGTTATAAAAATAGTTCCCATTTTGTGAAGAAGGTTTTGTAAAAAATCAGTATTAAATAAGTTATTTCCACAGGGTGTCACACTAGAAAGAACTTGTACGCATATTTAACATACTTGGACTTTCTTTATCAAATCATTTTTTATAAGATGTGATGGATCAAATATTATATAAACTTTTGCTTCTGTAGTTTGATGTGAAATTTGTTTATTTAATAATGAAAATCCTAAAAATTTGAGAGCTCTAATATTACTTCAGCTTCAATCATAAGCAAGACATCTTACATTATCTACTATCTTAGCTAAATTGGTTGAACACATAGTAGTATTACTGTAAAAATATGCAATTAGTAGTTTTCATTTTGTTGATAACCCGCGGACCATCAATACAAGTACTTGGTTTACTGGTTAGCTATTAGATTGAATTCCAATGATCTTGTCATTGTTTTTGTCATAATCAAGATGTTGCTTTAAAATTTTTTTTTCAAAAACAAGGCTACAGTTTCGTTTCAATTTTTTCTTTGTATCTACTCGCATTTTTAGTAAAGCCATAACTTTATTGAAAAAACCAGATTCTAGGGTCCCAAAAGATTTTTTAAGAAACATTAAAATAACGCTTTTTTAGCAGGTAATAAAAAAACTTTTCTAAATATTTTAAAAGCTTGTGGACTGCAATACGTGTTTCTTAAAGCTAAAATTTTATCTTTAACAGTCCAAGGCTTTCCTTGTTTAACGCGACTATTCTTACGTAATTGACTTTTTAGTTAAATTATAATATGTTCAAAATTGTTAGATAAATTAATAATATGTTTCATTGATTCATCGCACTTTTTTAACATCTCGTGCTTTAATTTTAGGTTCTTGAGTTTTATTAAGTCGACAAATCTCAACTTGAGATAATAAATACTTATTTTTAAAAGTTTTGACAGTTGTATTATTTGTACTACAATTTTTAACATTATTTATTTCATTTAATTCAACATTATCATTGATTTCATTCTTTTGTAGAAGTAAACTTTCATTTACAGGATAAAATGAAGTCAAGCAGACTTCATTTTTTACTGTAAATGAAGTCAGCTTGTCCCAGTGAAAAAGCGCACATGGGATACGCGTGGAGTTTTTCCATATGTAACCCATGTGGGGATTATTATTTTGTCCCATGTGGGTTTCATATGGTAAATCCCACATGGATTCCATATGGTAAATCCCATATGGGATACGCGTGGGTTTTTACCATATGTAACCCATATGGGGATTATTATTTTGTCCCATGTGGGTTTCATATGGTAAATCCCACATGGGTTTTATGTGGTAAATCCTACATGGGATATAGGTGGAAAATACTACATGCTATAGATCTTAAATGCCACATATTTTAATCCAAATGGTATAAAAGTAGTCAATACTAGACAAATGAAAGTCCGAATGCTTCTATGATAATTTTTAAAATTCTTTTAATTTAAAAATTACTTAAATAGTAATTTAAAATTAATCATCGAAGCTTTCAGAGAGGCTTAACTTAATCTGGTATTTGGTACTTTATCCCATTTGGTATTCAAAATGTGTAGCATTTTTGATCTTTTACATGTGATGTTTTCCACCTATAACCTATGTGGGATTTACCTTAAACTATTATGACGAAATTTTATAAAATTAAAAAACGTGTTGCAAAATGAATTTATTTTAAAATAAATGCTATTAATCAATACATCCAAAATGAATATTAAAATTATTATTTTTTCTTTTGCGATTTACACGCCGTTTTTTGTCGATTGAATTAATTAAATCGCTTCGGCTTGCATAATACCAATTTTTAGTATCTTCTAACTTTCTTCAAACATTTTCTAAAAAAAAAAAATATAAAAACAAATATATATAAATATATATATATATATATATATATATATATATATATATATATATATATATATATATAAATAGAGAGAGAGAGAGAGAGAGAGAGAGAGTGAGTGAGAGAGAGAGAGAGAGAGTGAGAGAGAGAGAAATTTTAATAAGGAACCTTATTAGTCGAGCAATTTTAATTATAAGCCAGGTTGAAGTCATTAATGACTACAATATTTCACAAATAATTATTTCCCAATTTATGACTAACGTATTATGGGTAATTGAACACATATTATGCGTAATGACCTTGAACCCATGAGGTGAATCCTGAAAAAAAGTGATCAATTAGGATAAGTAGTTAAACAAAAAAACAAAAACAAAAATTTAAAAACCTACTTTTTCAATGATGTAGACGTTGGGTGCAATAGCCACTGGATGCAAAAGTATCTTTACTTTTTCGTCACACACACGGCCTTCTATAATAACAGGCCTTGACATCGCGCAAAATGCCGTAAAAACTGAAGGCCGATTAAACTTTCACTTTTACTTATATTGATATATTTTTATATTAGGTAGGGTGTAATGGCAGTCTATGTTTTCTAATAATAATCTCTAGTAAAGACGGAAATATAAAAAGAAAACCAAAAAATTGTTAAAAGATAAACATATTTTTCGTATTTCAAATTCATTAAGGATATTTATGTAATATTAAATAGTATCAATAACAAGCAGAACCATATCAAAGTATATATCTATATATTAGAAAGATAACTGTATTTTTAATTTTTTTTGCTAAAAATGGTAACAATAAAAATCATCAACAATAAAAAACACCAACAAATGTTGATTCAAGCAAAAAAAGTTTTATCAATATATCTCAACAGGGTAAATATTTACAAATCCAAACATATTGAGAGGCATATAGGCTAATGAGAAAATAAAAAACATTACAAGTAAATAGCATAATAAATTACAAAACTAATTTTCACATAAATTATGATAGCTTTAGTGTTTTGGGAGTGGTAATTAGTGATAAATTCTTTAGCAGAATATTAGAATATACTCTGCATTGTTTTTTTGTGATTTTAAATTTATATTTAGCAGCAATGAACTGAAACTGAGTAACACAAAATGTTCTGCATAAAGGGTCAGTAGCACCTTGAAAAAAAAAAAAAGCAAAATATTGACCATTAGAAAAGAGTATCAGAAGGAATTTCAAGTCCGCCTCTGTTTAGGCTATACAGATAACTTCCATATTTATAATAATAATTGGTAGAATTATCATAAATTTTTATTTTGCTTTTTTGCACATAGCCAGCTATGTAAACTATAGCCACTAATGTAGATTTATTAACTGAGCTTTCAAGATCATGTATATTATCCAGAAGTTCTTTTTCATCAGTAGAAATAGCTCTAAAACATATGTCACAAGTATGACCATCAATACCATCAACAGGAATGTCAAGTTGTAATATCAATTTAGTATGTTGAATATTAATTTTTTCAATTACAGATTTAGCGTTTATAAAGTAAGTACCTCCAGATCCCTGTTGAAGCTTAGGAAAAGCTTTTTCAAGTGGATCTGTTGAAAACCAACCTAATAAGACATACTTTGCTCCATTATTCAACAAAGTTTCTACGAGATCAATAAAGCCATAACATGAATGCGCTATTGCATTGCTAGTATCTAGCTTAAGGCTGTTTTACACGCTTACCTGTAGATTTCATAAAATTTGACAGTTCAGCAATATCTCGTAGCAGTTGTAACTGTTGATCACCAACTGAGTGGATTTCTCCGCATAATTCATTTCTAAACCGAATGCCAGCACCAGGTGCTTTGACATTAACAACATTCGAAAAAAAATTGTTTTTTCAATAAATACAGCAGTACCTTCAAATGCTTTATTTTCAATCTCTGGATGCGTTCTTAATGCAGCTACTGTTTCTTCGCAAAAAACAGACAAACAAAACTTTACAGACTGTCTCTCTATTGGTTTTGGATAAACTGATTTAGCTGTAAGTTTAGAGAGTTTAAAAAGACTATTGCACTCAGTTTTATATAAAGTTTCTAAATCACTCCACTTAGCCAAAGCCAGTTCTTTATTGTTCAAAAATTGAAGTTCGCCAGTCTTTTTTGTCAACCAATTGTTTCGTATAGATTTTAAGAGATGCACATAATCATACAATAAATATATACCTGATGTTGATAACCATGGTTTACTATCAACTGTTTTAAACATTCCAAAAAATCTTTGATTTACACGGTTACCATCAGTAATTATTACCAGTGTTTTACTATTTTCAATATTATTTATCGTATCAACAATTTGTTGACATTGAGCAAACTGAAATTCAGAGGAAAGACTTGAAACAGGTTGAGCTCTACATATAAATTCTGGACCTCCAAAAAGACATTTAATCATAAATGATAAAATTGTTTTAGCTAACTTTTCAGGGTAGTTTACTGCTTGACCAAACAAAGCACCTCTTTGGTAAAGTAATGAAGCTTTGACATAGACCTCATCAATTAGTAGTATGGAAGTTCTTTTCAATGGATTTAAATTCATAAAAATACTATTTATGAAAATTAGGTCCTCCATTGAGCTTATTTTTGAAGTCAATCGTGTTAAAGTCCTTATACTTGGCAACTTGTAGTCAATACACAAACAATCATATAAACTTCGTCACATAGCAAAATACTCATACGCTCTACATATAATATCTGAAGTATATAAAACTTCACCAACATTAACTTTTCTCATAGCATTAAGGTGTTTGAATAGAATATTTGACTGAAGCGAACTTTCTTTATTTTTTAAAAATCTAACTGCTTCAAAAAAAGCTGAAATACTACAAGTTGTGCCATTATGGTTAGCTACAAATGAATAATCATTGAAAATTACTAAAATAAATAATGGAACACGTAGTTTGTACATTTTTGATTGTATGAGTAAACTTTTTTTATTAAGCTGGAAAACAATAACATCATTATTATCACTTAACAAAGATTGAATATCGTCAAATATAAGTTCATCCTCTTTTAGAAAATCATTTAACTCATCTGGTAAAACGCTTCGAAAACCGCTTGAAGTTACAGTTTTTCTAACTTTACTTGCTGGTGTGGCTAAACAACTAGGCGGAATATTTTTAAAAACAGATGGTGGGTTTAAAGGTCGTTGCTTCCCATATTTGCTTTCAAAAGGTGCTTCATTTGGCCAATGCAGTTGACATACTGCTGTATAGTCTGTAACAATAAAACCAGTTCTTGGGATAGCTTCACTACATCTTTTTCTCTCCTCTAGATTCTTCGGGAATTTATAAATTGATATTTTTGTTGTAGTTGAGTCTTGATATTTTTGTTGTAGTAGCAATTGATATTGTAGTTGTAGTTGTATAAATTGATATTTTTGTTGTAGTTGAAATAGTTCGACTTGCAAAGAGATACACAGCATTTTAAAGGCATTTATAAGGCATTTTAATTATTAAAAAAACTTATCGTTAGTTTGACAATATTATTACCTTACAATGTTAACGCCTTGAACCTTACAACGTTATCGTCTTGAAGTTGCGCTATCTAATTTATAAACCAATCAAATTTTAAAGATTTATTAAAAAAGCGTGAACACAAACTTTCGTATAATGTTAAAAGATGAAAATGTAAACACAGTATTAGGAATTGGCCTTCAGTTTAACAACTTTGTTGCGCGATGTCAAGGCCTGTTATTATAGAAGGCCGCGGTCACACATAATATAATATTCTGAAACTAATAAACAAACATCTAAATTTCTAAAAGTAAATTTATTCTTTAATCATTACCTTCATATCCTATCTTATTTTCATATCATAATCTATTATGGTATTATTTATATAACATATCACAACAATATTATTAAATTTGTGATGTTCAAATATCATATGAACATTCTCTAACATGTTCATATGATATTTGAATATAGTTCTTGAGTATATTATCTGCAAACAATTGACTGATGCAAGTTCAAACGTTGTCAAAAACGAAGCATGCATGCATGGGACACTGCAGTGTCCCACAAAGAAATGCTGGTTTGAAAGTCAAATTTTCTTTATTAAAAAAAAATATTAAAATAGGGGGAAGATAGGGAGGTTTCTGTAACTTTTTTTAGGCTCCAAAACTTTTAACTTTATATATAATAAGGTTCATAAAACTTAAGGGACTAACGAAGTACATTGAGGAACAAAAACAGGATATTTACAGAAACTTTTCAATTTTTAATCTGGAGTATCACAGTGTAATTGGGAAAAAAGTCTCTGGGTCCAGCATTCAAAGTAATACGATCTAAAGTAATATATAAATTTAAAAAAATGCTTTAAAATGCATGCAGTTATACATATAACTCCTGATAGTTAACTATAAGTATAACTAGTTATACATAAAAATTATTATATAAACTTATTTTTTAAGGTTATGCTTGAACAAATTAGTTTCAATTAATTCAAATTCAAGATTTAGTTCAAGTTCTTATTTGTTCATTGTTTTTTCACTATTTTATATTTATTTGTTCAAACTTGTTAACTAGTACTAATTCTTACTACAGTAAGAATATTTATCATTGTTGAACGTGATTTTATTAGTAACTTAAATTTACTTTCAACATATTTTGACAACACCCTTTATATTTTAAATGATGGCAGCTTTACTTTTCTATTGATGTTAAATTTATTACGTTTCAATAACTCAGATTGAATTTTAACTGAATTATTGTAAGCTTTGTAAGGGTTTGTTGTATATCAAATGGTGTTGTAAATAAAGTAAAAATTATATATATATATATATATATATATATAAATATATATATATACATATACATATACATATATATATATATATATATATATATATATATATATATATATATATATATATATATATATATATATATATATATATATATATATATATATATATATATATATATATATATATATATATATATATATAGTATTTAGGCTATGGGATCCATAAATAATGCCAGTAGATAGAGAGGCAGTGTGAGTTTAACAATAATTGACAATGGGGAGGGGATGTTGAGACCAAAATAATGTCAATTAAAAAATGGAATTAAAAAAAAAAGTAAAATATTTTATTTAAAAAAAAAAGTAAAACAATTTATGCTAGCTATGAGCAGGTTTTAGAGGTATTTACACCAACAATGTGGTCTAAAAACTTCTTGCTTTTGTTGCTTAAAACTGTAGAGGATCATAGGAAAAACAATTTAAATTCAGAAATTAGCTTGCTTATATGAAAGAATAATTTATGTTTTTTTTTTTTACTTTTAGTACTGTTGAGAATAAATGTATAATTGAACCAGAAAAAAATTGATGGTATATGCCTTTCTTATATTATATTAACAATTCAGATATACCATCATAATATGATAACAAAAACTGACATCATTTTCAATGGGAGATTGCAAAAAAATTGACTGAGTTTGATAAAGGGTGAAGGTGTTCAATAAACCGGGTCATCATCTGACATCATTATGCATAGATGACCCTATGATTTAGGTAAAATAAGTAATCAATTTGCCATATTTCTCTTTAGAAAGTGTAAGAAAAAAGCATTGTTATGCTGAGAACCTACCTATTGAGCAAGCTTTGACCACCTATTTTATAAATTTGAGAGACAGAAGTGGAAGTGCGAATCACAAAAGAACTAATAACAATGCTCTAAGTTGATTTTAACTTTGTAGACTAACATTAATATAGTATTTAGAAATAATAAATAAAGTTTACATGATTTTTATAATTTGTATTTATTTCCATTAATTATCAGTTGTCAGTCTCTATTTTATAAAATGAATTAAAAAACTATTTATTTATAGTATAATAATAATACATAAATACTACTTTCCCAATGCTATTATCATCAAAGTGTTAATGGTATTCGTTTTAAAGTGAAATTTTGTATAAATTTTATTGTTTTAATGTTATATATATATATATATATATATATATATATATATATATATATATATATATATATATATATATATATATATATATATACATATTATTTTTACTTTATTAACAACACCATTTGATATACAACAAACCCTTACAAAGCTTACAATAATTCAGTTAAGATTCAATCTGAGTTATTGAAACGTAATAAATTTAACATCAATAGAAAAGTAAAGCTTTCATCATTTAAAATATAAAGGGTGTTGTCAAAGTATGTTGAAAATAAAATTAAGTTACTAATAAAATCACGTTTAACAATGATAAACATTCTTACTGTAGTAAAAAATAGAACTAACTGATAAATTTGAACAAATAAATATAAAATTAACAAAAACAATGAATAAATAAGAACTTTAACTTGAACTTTAACTAAATCTTGAATTTGAATTAATTGGTACTAATTTGTTCAAGCATAACCTTAAAAAATAAGTTTTTATAACAAATTATATGTATAACTAGTTATACATATAGTTAACTATCAGGAGTTATATGTATAACTATATGCAATTTAAAGCATATTATTTTATTTAAAAATGACTTTAGATCATTTTACTTTGAAAACTGGACCCTGAGGCTTTATTCTCAATAACACTGTGGTACTCCAGATTAAAAATTGAAAAGTTTCTGTAAATATCCTGTTTTTGTTCCTCAATGTAGTTCGTAAGTCCCTTATGTCTTAGGGACATTATTATATCTAAAGTTAAAAGTTTTGGAGCATAAAAAAAGTTACAGAAACCCATCTCCATCCTATTTTTTTCTTTTTTTAATAAAGAAAATTTAGAATTCTTTGACTTTTAAACCTGCATTTCTTTGTGGACACTGCAGTGTCCATGCATGCAAGATTGGTTTTTGACAACATTTCAACTTGCATCAGTTGTTTGCAAATTACTCAAGATCAGTTGTTTGCAAATTACTCAAGATCTATATTCAAATAACTATTATATTATCCTAATAATAAGTCTATTTGCACAAATCTTAATTTTATTTCTATAAAGAAAGATAAACATTATTCGTGGTACTTACATACTTGCTTGCCATTCTCTATATTAATATAAAATATTTTCACACAATATAAACGTAACGCAATGCAATGTCGATTTAAAATTTTTTTTTTAGATTTAAAAAAAATTTTTTTTTTTAGTTTCCGGCTTTCAAATTAATTCCCATGCAAATCCCACAGGAAACTAACTTGGGATTTCCCATGCGTGTAAATACCATATGGTTCCCACATGTAACCCATGTGGGATTACCCATATGGGTTTAAGGTGACAAATTTCCATACGGATACCACATGGGAAAAACCGTCCCACGTAAATCCCATCAATCCCACACGGAACCCACGCGGAACCCATGTGGGACGCGGTTTTATTATTCACTGGGGTTGGCTGTTTTCTATTTAAATTTAACGTAGAAGGTTGATTTGGAAAGTTAAAAATTGTTGGTACAGCAGTTGCAAGTGCTCTTTTATCACCATTATTGGCAAGATAGTATTGGGAAGAATCAAGATGTTCACTTCAAATAGTATAGTTAAGATTAAGTTCTTTATATGATTTTGTATGGAGATCTTGACGACGACAATTATGAAACCAAACCTTGCATCTAGATAAAAGGTTAAACCTAGTTAATTTAGTGGAATTATTTACATCATACTATATATAAATTTTTTTTTATTTTACAAAATTTAAATTAAAACAGTGTTTTGAAAGTTTCTTTAAATTCTTAAGATATTAGTTATTTAATAAATTTGATTCGATTCATAATTTTTTACTTAGCTTTTGGAAACCGAAAAAAAGATATATCATTTACAACATACTTTCCGAGCTTGTTTACACAATGATGGCTGAGTTAAAGGCTGTCATGTTTAATAGTTTTTATTGAAAAAGCAACTTGGTTCTTTAAAAGCGAAATCAAATAATATTACAATTTATAATATAATTAGTCGACAACAAGGTGTATAATAAATTTATGTTGTTTAAAAGTTTATAAGCGAAAAGATGTTTAAGTAAAATTTTCCTTTGTTCTTTTTTCTTCAATAATGCAGTCTGGTTTTTATCTTTGTTTTTTTTTCTTTAATAGTACAGTCTGGTTTTTATCGTTGTTCTTAAAATTAAAATTTTTATAAATAATTTAAATCAATATTTTATCAAAAATTTTATATTATTCAATTCATGTCAAGTGAACTGAATAGAGTAAAAGTCTTTAAATTTTCACAATATTATCCTTATTTTCTTATTAATATCACCTCTTCGTATGCGAAGCAAGTTATGATGCACTTTAGTGACCTGAACTCGTTTTCGCGGCCTCGTTATGGCAATTAGCCGGAGGAGTATAAACCACAATACCAATTCATGTTTAGCGAAAGAAAAGATTTAAAAAACCTTTACAACAATATAAAAAGCAATTGTCTACTGCTATTATTAAACCGTACGATGCTAATGCAAGAAAACCAATATTTGTACACTCCGGATAGGATGGCAAGGACTCTTTGCATGAAGTGTTTTTACATGTTCATCACCGTTGACGTTAATGTTGTTTAGTTTAATGTTAAGTTTGGAAAATTATTTTAAATAAAATAGATTTCCTAATTAGAAATAGTCGATCATCATGTATAACATTTTAACTTTAGATGCTAATTTGATTGTTGGCTTTAAAATAAGTTGATTCTAATTTGCCTCTACAATTATATAAGTTTTGGTGTTTCATTTTGCTAAATGACAAACTAAGTATAAGTATTGTAGTTGTTAAATCTTTAAGTAAATAAAAGTTACGTGAACGTATGTAATAATAACTTTACGCATCATATTAGTAGAAACGTGTATCTATTAATGTGTTTTGTAAAAAGAATTTTCGAATAATTGAACTTGTAATTATTGGACTAACTAAATATAAACCGAAAATAAAACCGTTATTTTGTTCAATAGGATACCTTACAATTTTTTATTGAAAAATCTTTTTGATCTAAGTTAAACAATTTTCTTTGATCAAAGACGAGGAAAGGTGAAAATCTGAACATAGCATAATTTTATTGAAAATTTATTAGAATTAATGACTTTCATTTCAACATCTTCTTATTATGAATAAGTACACAAATTATTATAAATGTGGAAAAATCAAATCAAAAAATTAAAGGGCTTGAATGATTTCAAAATTTATTTAATTTTCAGAGCCCCTTTTAAAGACATAACTTCGAAAATTTTTGTTACGATTTTTTGTCTGACTATTAAAACCTGAATCCGTTTACAAAAGATTTAAGTAATATTTTTTCGGCTTTTAAATTAATCAAAAAATGTTTTTACTAAAAATTAAATATCAAAAATATAGATTTCCAGTTTACTTTTGATAAACAGTTGCACAAAATTATTGAAATTCGCTTAAACTGCCAGTTATGCTCGTTTATTGGAAATTCGATGAAGGATTAAAATATTTCTTTAAACGTCAAAATCTGAAAATCTTCATAAATGTTTTTAATTTTAATACTGAACAAAATTATTTTTATTATTTCAAATTTGTAAAAGTTAAAGTGACATCCACTTTGGAAACTCTCTTAAAAAACTAGTAACCGATTGTCCACCTTGAAATAGCGTTTTCATTTTTGTTAATTGTTTTTATCGTCTAGTGACGCGTTGTTGCATAATTCATAAGTGATCAAAGTTATATTTAAAATTTCACTGATTTTGAAAAAAAAGAACCCTTAAAATTTGAAAATCGAAATATTTTTTTCAAATATAGTTAGTTTACTTTATTTTTCCGTTTAAAAAAGTTTTCAATTTAAAAAATATAAATGAGTCACAAAAGCTGGAGCAAGTAGAAGGCATAAATCAGCCTTATCAGCGAGTCGAAATTGAAACATTTCGAAAAATCCAAAAATAGTACAAAAAGAGTCGACATATTTAAATTAAATGACCAGAGGCGTTTACCGAAAATTTTGTGGGTTAGTCCGAAAAAAAACTATGCCCTCCTCCGCCTCCCTATTTTTTGAGGGATCGGATATTGACCGGATTGAGTGTATTTTACGATAGGTGCATGTTTCCATACCGCAAAGTCAGGTGGTGTCCACCATAAGGGTCTGCGTCTCGAAACTTTTTTTATTACGATACGACACGGTAAGGTATCGGTATGTGCGTACCGTAAGTTTTTTTATATTACAATAATATCGTTACCAAAAAATTTGCACGATATAGTTTTGATTTTTATCGATTCATTACGATATTTATTGTTCAATTACCATAAATATCGTAACTCATATCGTAACTCAAACGATAACGATACTTATCGGTTCATTACAATATTACTTTTTCCGACTAAAAAAATAATTTTTTTAAAAACCTAAATAACTTTAACAAAATTACTGACAAGTGCACTATTTAATGTAAAAAAAGAAATAAACAAAACTTTAATTGTAATTTTGATTTTTTAATTTATTTAAGACTTAAGCTAAAGCAAAAAACAACTAAAAACAAAAAATAACAATGTTTTACTTGATAAATTGTTGGCTTCACATGTTTAACATGTTAAGGTTTGTGCTTGTGACTTAATATAAGAAAAATATTAAAATTTAATCTCAAAGACAAGGTTTATTGAAATCACTAAATCACTATATGGCAAATTTTATAAACTCTAAGCAGTGAAATAGACTAATGACGCCACTTTGGCAATGAACCAATTTAAGTTAGTCATCCATTTCAACTGCTGATGTAAGAGTTGAAGTAGAAGGTCCCTGAGTTGAAGCAGCTGAATTCTCAGAGTCATTGGTAGAAGCCTCTTCTTTTTCATCCTGACTGGTTAGAAACCATCTTTTGATCTGGATCTTAGGGTAGTTTTGCTGAATGTACAACAATTTTTCAACTTGTTCAGGCTGCAATTTTGTTCTTTTATAAAAGAGGATTCCACCATCGGCACTAAGGGGTAATCCATAAATGATGTCAGTAAATATAGAGGAGGGGGGAGGGAGTGCTGGAGAGTTTGACACTAATTGACAATGGGGAGGGGGTGTTGAGGCCAAAATGATGTCAATTTAAATTTTTTTTTTAGTTTTAATGAGCAGATTTTAAGGTTATTTATATCTACTAAATAGTATAGAAATGACGTTTTGTTTGTGGGGAAATTAATATTAAATGCGGAGAATTTGATATTAGATTTTATTAAATTATTAATAATATAATATTATAAATTAATATAATAAGTTTCCCAGAGACATTAAATAAATAACAACTACTAACGTAAAATAAAAATTAATATCGTTTCATTAATATATTACCATTTGATTATGAATCAAATTACGTTAGAAATATTAAATCTTTGTATATAAAATTCACAATCGTTATTCGCTCCCTAGAGGATTATAAAATGGGGTTCACAGTAAACTCATAAAATGAAACTCATAAATTTGTCATTTTTTGAAATTAAATTGTTGTTATTTCAAATACAAAACTCTAATTGCTCTCTAGTTGATTGTAAAACGTGATGCAATGCAAACACATAAAGTCTATTGAAAATTCGAAACGCTAATTTCTCCTTAGCGGATTGAAGAAACTCTTTTAAAAAGCTTGCGTTAACGATGAGCAAAATCATTATTCTGATTGTGGTGTAAACAATACTAATAAATCAATATTAAAATATGGATAAAACCGCATTACTTAACTTATTGATGGTCTCGTATGGAAATGCTCATCCCGATAAAAAAAAGGCTAATATCCAGAAGGAAGTCATAGTATATGGAACTCATTAAAAGAAGAGAAACTGGTGCATAAGGATCTTGAATCAAAGTAATGTATTTAATCAATTTATTAAATGAAAAGGCAATTAAGTTCAAGAGCAAGCAGTTATCATTTTGGCCAATACTCCAAAACAGTCCGCCCCCACATATACTCCACATCCTCACAGTTTGTTGAGCCCAACAATGACCGATCTGTTATTAATGATCAACAAAGTGCATTAACTTTGAGTTTGTTGACCACAAAAAATCAAAAAAAATGCAAGAACAGTGGCCCAAGATTGACTTAATTCTGAGATTGCAGCTTTAAATTGTGAAGTTGCTGGACTGAAGACTAGAAAGAGAAGTGGATTCATTGCTGATGCTGAAGAAGATAATTTGAAAAAGAAAAAGAAGAAACTAGCTCATCTATGTAAAGAACTGGCCAAAAAAAAGTATGATCAAGCTCAACAGAAGAAAACTAGAGAACTGAAAAAAGCTAGAATTGAGGAAATCTGCTTGAAGCATCCAGATGTCAAAGAAAAAACTAATAATCAGAAAGAAACCTGTTCGACCGTTATTAGAAGTAAATCAACCTCTTCTTTTGAAGGCGATTATGGATACTGCTCTCCATGGTTCTTCCGCTGATGAAAGACGTCCATCAGAGTTTCTTTGGGTAATGAAAGCTTAGCTATGTTTGTTAATATTGTATTTGTTAGAATTTTACTTTTAATTAGTACTTGCACTATTGTAAATATTCTTGAAATGTTAACAACTAATTTTAAGATTTGATTTGAATATAATTTACGAAATAAATTCCGTTTTCTGTAAAAAAGTTAATTATAGCCAAATATATTTCTTTATTATTTAGAGCATTAAAACTCTCAACGAATTAATATCCGAGATGAACAAAATTGGATTTGCAATGACCAAGAGCGCCCTCTATACTCGTCTACTTCCGAGAAGTTACAGAACATTAGGAGGCAAAAGGCACGTTAAAACAGTCCCTGTTAGATTGATCAGTCCTCAGAATGAATCTCATTTAAAATATGTTCACGGACTCTTTTGCAGTTCAGCTATAAAATATGTGGTAGAAGTTTGTTCTATTTTAGGGCCAGATGAAGTGTGTTTCATTAGCCAAGACGACAAGGGTAGAGTTTCAATTGGAATCACAGCAGCCAAAAAACAGGCGCCGTTGTTGATGTATTTGGAGTACCAAGTAACTCTCCCGGACCAGTACTGGGTCATGGCTGCTAAACACAAACTTATACCATCTGTATACGCTGGAATTACAATCAAAAAAGATGGTCTCGGAAAAACAGATACTGTTACTTATTATGGACGTACCTACATTGCTGTTCGATCAAGAAATCATGCATCCTCAACCGCCTTCGCTCATGGATTAGACTTTCAGCGACTCTTGGATATCAAAGAATTCGACTCTATTACCAGAGATCCTCAAACTAATATGGTTAAACCTATCGTTGTGTTTAGCGTCGATGGCGGACCCGACGAAAATCCCAGATACCAGAAAGAAATTGAAGTCGGGATTCACCATTTCTTGAAGAATAACTTTGACGCTCTTTTCATCATGACGAACGCCCCAGGCCGCAGTGCATTCAACAGAGTTGAGCGACGAATGGCACCTCTAAGTAAGGAATTATCTAGGGTGATTCTTCCGCCCGAACATTACGGAACTCATCTTGATTCTCAAGGTACATTGACAAAAGTTAATTTGTAAAAATATTAATATAATTTTTAACCTATAATAACCCATATATCTTTTTAAATCAGGCAGGACAATAGATAAAAATTTAGAAAAACAGAACTTTGGTTTTGCTGGACAAGCTTTGGCTGATATTTGGTCTGATCTACAAATTGACGGTTATCCAACCATTGCAGAGTATTTTGGTCCAGACAAATCAGAGCTAGAGTCAAGGAGCCTTTTATTACAAGATCAACGTTGGATTGCCGATCATCTTCGTACAAGTCAATATTTTACTCAAATTGTGAAAAATTGTTCTTGTTGTCGGACTATTAGAAGCTCTTACTTTACTCTAATTAGAGCAAGATTTCTTCCGCCACCTGTCCCTGTCAACCAAACGAGAGACGGGCTCAAAGCAGTAGATGTCTCAGAAGGAGCAAAAGAATTGTTAACATCATCCGTCTTCATGCTCATCGCATCAAACATTGAAAGTATTCTTCCTCGTACTGCCAAAAGATTTCCAATTTTGCCGTATGATGCATTTTGTCCATCAATTCAGTCCAGCCTAGCTGATAGAATCTGTAAAAAGTGCATTATCTACTTCGCCTCTCAAGCTATGTTGAAAAAGCACGCTTCATTCCATTCTTCTGCTATAACACTTCCTCTAATCAAAAGGGTCCAACCTGTTCGTATCGCTGCCAAGCGTCAGACAGAATTTTTGGCAGTCATCGCTTTGCAGAAGAGTTCGGAAACTACTGAATGGTTAGATGAAAATGAAGTTGACGCAACTAATTTGATTGTACCTCAAGAATGCGATATCTTTTTAGAGTACGGAGAGCATTCACAACCTATTGTTTTAATCGATGAACACTTCAACAACCCATGGGAAGATTTTATTAAAGATATATAATACTATTTTCTTAGTTGATTATTTAATGAGATATCGACTATTATATAACATAATTAGATGAGATCTACTATTATATAAATGTATAATTTAGTCAGAAAAAAAATCAATAGTTTTTAAGCATTTTTATTGTTTTTTAGGGGGAGTACACAAAAACTGACATCATATATAACGGGGGATTGGCAAAAAATTGACAGTTTGACAAAGGGTGGAGGGGGAGTCAAAAAATTAAGAAAAAACACTGATATCATTTATGGATGACCCCTAACCATAAACAAAATTAGCTCGGTGATAAAATCAAATTTGCCGCAAAAAATACATTTTCTATGATTATCTTACTTTTTATATACTAATATAAAAACACACACAAAAAAAGTTTTTTGATATTATGTTAAAGTAATATAAATGTAAGTTTTTTTTTATTTTTTTAGCTGTGCCAAACATATTTAACATTTCGTAATGCTTTAAATTTATAATATTCCTTGTTGTTTTTTTTTATTCATTTAAGTTAATAATCCTAAGTTCGTATTAAATTTGACAACAATCTGTGTGTGAGTGTTTGTGTGTGTGTGTGTGTGTGTGTGTGTGTATCACATTTGAATTTTCTTTAAACTTATTTTAAATTTTACAATTAAAACCAAATAGTTTTTATGTTGTTTATTAAAGCTTTTTTGTTGTTTATTAAAGCGATTTATTATATTTGCGATACAAAAAATATGGTGCTTATAATATAAGCACCATATTTTTTGTAACAAATTATTTTATAACTGATTTACTATAATTTTTCATCAAAACAGTTATGTTTTAGTTAATATTTGCAATGAAATGTTTACATTGTAAACATTTTATTAAACCTCAACTTGAAAGTTTTGATTGCATATTTTAATATTTTAAATAACATATTGTACAGGATGCAGCAAATGAAGTATTTTTATTAAAAAAATATTTATTAATTTCCTAAGCATTGTTAGATTGTTAAAAAGTCAAAATTTAAAAATAAAATTTAATTTTTTGATATGTTCCCCTTTAGCTTTAATTATTTCATCAAGTCTTATAATAAATAAATCACATGCTGGACGGATGTGAGTTTAAGGTATTTTAGCCCATTTCTGACAAAGGACTGTTTTCTATGAGTCCAAGCTTTTACATTTTTTAGAACATACATTGTCTTCTAGATTACCCCAAATAAAGAAATCCATGGAATTGTATCAGGTGAGTTTGACAGCCGTTGTTTAAACAAAGTAGATAATGGAACATTTGCACTTAATCGTAGTTCACCTGAGCTTTGTGTTGATAGTGCTGAGTCCTGTTAGAAAGTCCATGGTCAGTTATCAAAATGAGTTTGTGTCTGCAATTTTTAAAATAGCTTCCAGGAATTATTCTTGAAACATATATATTAATTTTGAGATTCCAAAAAAATCAATAGTGTCGATCAATCCCTGCACCCTGTATCATATGCTATATTGCACTATTATCATTTTAATAAACAATATATTTAATATTAAATTTTAATAAACAATTATTTATAATAAATTAATAATAATAATATTATTATACAATTATAAAATCTTTATTTATTTAAAATATTGTAAAAAATTCTAAACAGGAATGCGGAGTCCCAAAAGGACTCCGCATTCTCCAACAATTTATTTCCAATCTTTGCTAAAGATTGGAGATAAGTTGTTGGAGAAAAATTTTGAAGATCTTAAATATTATTATTAGAAAAGATTAAAAAACCAACCGATTTTTTTAAAGCTTTAGAACATCGTATGATTCTTGGGGTTGATAACTATGATGCATTTGTTGAGGCACTTAGCATAATTGGAAGAAATGATTTGGCGAAATATTTTCCTGATAAGTTTAATAGTAATATTATATTTAAGTTTGTCATGCTCCCATATGCTACTAGCAGTATGCAACCTCTAATACGGGTTATTAGTAAATAAATTACTAATAACAATTCAATTCTTATTTATTTTCTCTAATGAAATATAAATTTATTAATATTTTTGTATACTTTTATTTTTCTTGGCTTCCTAGTTAAACTAAAATCTTAGCTTCATTAAAGATAGTTAACCATTTATTTTGCAACGTTTGAACATTAAATGCGCAAATCACAACAAAGTTGTTATGTTAAAAAATGACTTCAATTATATGCATAGATCATCCAAGTCTTATTTTAAAATTGCGGAAAATTATGTAGGTAAAATATCCGGAATATATTTTCCCTTTTCATCCTCTTATATTTTACTTTTAACTGAGTAGTTTCTAATTTTTTTAAACTGTTCTTATTTTTTTGATGAGTGAAGCTTAAAAATTAAATATTCATAAAAATTATACCTTAACTTGTATGTTAATATAAGTTATTAATACATAACTTGTAAACTTGTTTGAAAAGAAATTCTTTTGTTCAGGAACGCAATTGCTTTTACTCAACATTTTTGAAGTAATTATTACGCTTTACGTGAATACAAATTTGAGCAAAATTGATAAATGTATTCACATAAAGGTGACCAAGTAGTTTAAAAGCGCTGAGTAAAAGCAGTTGCTTTTTTTTATTCACCCAGCATAATGAGCTGAAAAGATTATAAAACATATGTTAAAACCATATAAAACAGTTGTAAAATGTATATTTAAACTTGTGTTCACTTTTTTTTTAAAAGAAATTAATTTATATGATATATAATTAAGTATGTATCAAAAATATTTATAAAAAAAAAACCTATATAAAACACATTTTTCTTGAAAAAACAATTACCTTTGAAGGCACTTTTCAAAATCAGTTATATCACCCGCCGTCTACAGGACTGAGGAGCCAAGCATAGCCTATTGTAAAGAAAACCTTATTAAAATAATTATTACCGATAGGGACGATGATTAAACATTTATTTAAAAATTTACGTGATTCCATATTATTAGGAAGTTATAGAAAAGTAAATTGGTAAAAATTAAAAAAGAACTAAAGAAAAACCAGATTTTTAAAAACTTCTTAACCCTGAGCATTTTGACGATGGTGTTCAATTTTGAAATCAGAATGAAATAATGATTTCAAAATTAAACACCAATAATGAAAAGCCAACTCATTTAACTAATCTCATTCATAGAGCAAAATTTTTAATTACACTTAAGATAAAAAAAAGTATGAGATACAAAAATTGTACTGTAGTTATGTCAAATGTTATCTTGGCTTTTAATGAATGATTAAAAGCAGTTAGTGAAACTACCTGTAATCATTTTTAACGATAGACACCAACGGGACGGCAAGCCAAGCTGTCTATCAACATTATATCAATAACATCACAACAATTACGCAAATCATTAGAAAATAGCAAAAAATATTTGTAGGATCACATTGCAGTAAATATTAACAGGCATTTTTTCTATATACATATAACTATAAAGAGCCAGACAACAGACATAAAATATACATTAGTAAGGGATCATCTATAAATTATGCAACACAATATATATTTAAAAAATAGAAGTAGGAGATAATAAGCTCTTTTTAAATTTAATTTTTTTTTTTAATTTAATGTTTTTGATTGAATTTTTAAATGTAATGATAGTCGTTGCAAAATTTGTTTATTTTACCAACAAGAGGTAAATAATTTCGTAACATCCAACGGTACTATTTGGAACATTAAAAGTCACATTACTTATAACAGCAAGAATGTCATTTATTATCTAAAATGTTTGTCTTGTAATGGTCAATCAACGTATACTGGAAAAACAAACAATTTGAGAAATCGCACTAATGGTCAAATTTCAAGTTGCAGAACTGGCCATTCAACAGACAGGTTTGACAATCATGTATATGATTGCCAACGTATAAATAAAAAAATAATGGAACCCTTTTTCCAGCTTTTTGTATTTATGGAACTTAAAAGTGATAAAAATTTATTATCTTATGAAAGTCATTTGCATAAACAAAAGCATGATTTAAATAACACTTCCTGTTTTAAAAAATATTAGACAATGGTAACTAATAGCAACAATACATTAATTGATTAAAAAATACTTTTGTAACAAAAAATAAATAAATTTGTACATAACAGCACTTAAACTAACACTACTGATGAAACATTGAAAGGCCTCTAGTGTTAAATATATTTTGTACTAATTTCTTACAAACCTTTAAAAAAGTATATAAAAAAATTTTTTTTTGAAGTTGAGATTTTGTTTGACATACATTTTTCATTGTATAGATATATATATATATATATATATATATATATATATATATATATATATATATATAATATATATATATATATATATATATATATATATATAAATAAGTTTAATTTTGCTGTGAGCATATATTCAGCAAGAGTGCTCAATAAATGATATCAGAGCTATATATTTGATTTTTACAAGATTAAATAAAAATAGCTTTTTTTTTGTTTACAAAATAATAGATATTTACAATTTTTTCTTTAAAATTACATTAACTCAGGTTTTCTTTAGTTTTACAATATATAGTTTATACATTTTATATTTTCTTGTGTGTTTTGGTTTTATGTTATTTTGTATTTTATTTTTTTGCCGTTGTGCGGAAAGAAATCGAGAGTTTAGATTAGGTTAAAAAAAGGAGAAATTCTAAAATAGATTAAAAAAAGATTCATAAGGAAAAAAAAGTTTGTATCAAAACCAATTACAAAGAATTACAGGACTTTTACACAAACATTACGTCACGAACATTTTAGGAAATATTATTTTAACACATAAGTGTTTATAGATAAACACTAATGTGTTAAAATAATATTTCATAAAATAAGGGTTGGCAGTGATTTTCTAATCATATATAATAACAATTTTGTTGTATAACATAGAAAAAATTGCAGAGGAAAGGAAATCTTTACTTAACATAGAACCCTCCGTTGTTTTATTTTAGCTCGTATGTTTAGTTTCAGATTACCATTCTCTACTTGATAGAAAACATTTTTAATACAAAAATACTCACAGAAAATGTCCGCGGTGTTTCGACGGACATGATAATTATATTTTAAGGTAATAAAAACAACTACATGATTATTACTACTAAAAGTTTCATGCGTTTAGCAATCATCTGGTAAAAATTACATTGTTTTTTCGTAAAAAATATACTCAATAAACATCATGGCGGTCAAAAGCAATTATAAAACTATAACTATTTGCGAGCATGGTTTAGTTTTTTAATCTTTGGGCTCGTGGTTGTCAAGCAAGAACTTGTTTTCGTGACGGCACTTAAATATAATTTCTGTTTTTTTATTTAGTAATTTTTGCGTACCTTTGTATGATATTATGCAAATTTTTTCATGAAAGCAAAGCAAGCATTTTATTGTTACGTTGCTGTAGGCTGGGACTTGTTTAATTATTGACCAAGTTAATTTTGGTGTTATTTTTAAGTTTTCTTTTATCTGCCATATATACTTTGAAAGAGTGGTTGAATTTTTCATCTTTTTATTTGTGAATGAGTGTTTGTGGTTAGCCCATCTTTTCTTCCATTCACCTTCTGCTAGACCAATATATACTTTTTCTGAGGTTTTTAGGAGGGGATACTATACATTTATAAATAACATTAGAGGCTCTACATTTTCCTTTTATAGGGCAGTTTTCTTTCTTTATGCAATTGCAAGGTGGGCATTCTTTTGGTCTTTTGAATTTCCTTATTGTGGCTTTTTATTAGACTCTTTCTTGTTCTGGCTCATTCTTGTTGTGACTTTTTATATATTAGACTTGTTGTCGCCTATATAAACTAGACTCATTATCTAAAATAATTAATAGAGAATACGTTGGACTATATTTTGACAATGGTCTGATGGTATTTTGTAAAAATACTGGATCACAAATTTATAGAATACGAAAAAACATAATAAGAGTTTTAAAAATGATCGGTTTCAAAATAGAGATCCAAACAAACCTACCCGCAGTCAACTTCTTAGATACATCCTTTAACTTAGAAAAAAGCTCCTACTAACCTTACAAAAAACCAACTGAGTATCTACGTTACATCCACTCTAATTCCAACCACCCTCCGTAAATAATAAAGCAAATCCCCATCTCTATCAACAACAGATTATCACAAAATTCCTCAAATGAAAAAATATTTAATTTATCTATACCAGAATACGATGATAAATTAAGAAGAAATAGCTTCACTAATTTTAATTTAAAGTATAACCCCCGAAAAAGGGAAAAAAAGACAAGAAAAAGAAATAAAATATGGTTTAACCCCCCGTACAGTAAAAGCGTTGCTACCAATGTCGGACATATCTTCCTAAACTTGATCGACATACACTTTCCAACATCCCACCCCCTAAGTAAACTATTCAATCGAAACACCATCAAATTGAGTCACAGCTGCACCAAAAATATCGAAAGCATAATAAAAAGCCACAACAAGAAAATTAGTTCAGAAATTCTTTGAAGGCTGAATATTTTGTACATGCACGTGCAATACCGAGAAGTTTTACAATAGGAGTCGGAGTTGCGATTTTGTTTAGAGACTCCGACTCCGCAAATATATTGCGACTCCCAACCCACAGCCCTGCTTTTAACATGCCCTAATATTAAAATTATTTATTTTTTAAAAATAAGTTTATCTGCATTAAAATAAATGAAACTATGTTTTACAAAAATTTAGTTGAAGTAGTGGTGATTAAAAAATAAATATAAAAAATAAAAGTTTAAAGTTAAAAAATAAAAGTTTAAAATGAAAAAAAAAAGGTTTAAAATAGATTTTTTTATTTATTTATGGGTCAGTTTAATATATCTCAACCAATAGCCTGTTGGGTATTATCTCTGATTTTCCTGACTTATTCATATTTTTATATGCATAATGTAGATAGGTTAAATTTGAAGTTGCAGACTTCCAACCTATTTCCATTCTTAAAATACTGGAACGAATAATGTATAATAGACTATTATCTTTTCTAGAAACAAATAATATTTTATACAACAAACAATTTGGGTTCAAAAAAGGTCATTCAACTGATCATGCTATTCTTAAACTTGTTCATGATATTTTTCGAGCCTTTGATAAAAAAGAGTATACATTAGTTATTTTTATAGACCTTAGCAAAGCCTTCGACACTGTTGACCACCATATCTTAGTAAAAAAACTAGTAAATTACGGAGTTAAGAATGCAAATATAGTTTGGTTTAAAAGCTACTTGTCTAATAGAAAGCAGTATGTTTCTTATGATGGTGGTAAAACTGACAATAGGACAATCACTTGTGGAGTTCCTCAAGGATCCATATTAGGACCACTTTTGTTTTTAATTTACATTAACGACTTAAGCAGAGCTTCGAATATTTTAGACTCTGTTTTGTTTGCTGACGATACCAATTTATTTTATTCCCATAATAACATAAAAACTCTTTTAAAACAGTCAACGAAGAACTGTCAAAAGTAACTGAATGGTTTAATACAAATAAATTGTCATTAAACTTAACCAAAACTAAGTATATTTTTTTTCATCACTTTTATCAAAGAGACGAAATTCCTCTAAAGCTCCCAAATATTAGCATCGGGAATCAATTTATAAAAAGAGAACACTCAATGAAGTTTCTAGGTGTTCTTCTTGACGAAAATATCACCTGGACAACCCATTTAAAATTAATTGAAAATAAAATTTCTAAAAATATTGGCATACTTTATAAGGTAAAACCTTATCTAAATCAAACTTGCTTAAAATATATCTACTTCTCTTTTATTCATTGTTATCTCAATTATGCTAAAATTGCTTGGTGCAACACCAATAAAAAAAAACTAAACAAACTATTTAACAAACAAAAACATGCCATAAGAACAATATCCAACACAGACCGTCTCTCTCATTCACAACCGCTATTTATTAATCTAAAAATCTTAAATGTTTACCAAATAAATATATATCATCATTTAATTTTTATGAATAAAATCAATAACGATACAATGCCAAATATTTTTAAAACGCAATTTCAAAAAATACAGCACAAATACCTTACTAGACATGCAAACAATAATTATGTTCAAGCTAAAAATCACTTTGAAGCCACTAAGTTTTCCATCACAAATAGAGGCCCACAACTATGGAGTAAAGTAATTAGAAATGACATCAAAACGCTTGCAAACATAAATATTTTTAAATCAAAACTAAAAGAAATAATTTTAATTAATCAAAACATGAAGGACTTCTTCTAGAGCTATATTTATTTGTTGGCCTTTAAAATATTGTATAGTATATTTTCATTTTATTTGCAAAGGTTTAAAAATTTAGTTCACTAAAAAACTTATTTTTTATTTTTTATTTTCTTTTTATGAAAAACTAAAGGTCTTGCTATAGAAGTTAAAATTCTTTTCATTATATTTCCTATATAAGAATTCTTAATCGCAATAATATAAAACATTTATATATAGTTTCAAATATCATTTTTGTTTGTTTGTTTCTTTTTCATTTTTGCTTTGTGTTCAATTATATTTTAAAATAAGTTTTAGAATTTATTATCTCTATTTTTTTTTTTTTTTTTTTTGTTTTTTTGTTTTTTTGTTTGTTTGTTTTTTGTTTTTGTTTTTGTTTTTGTTTTTTTAAAAAATAAAAAAAATTAAAAAAAAATTTAAAAAAAAAAAATTTTCTTTTTTTTTCTTTTTATATTTGATAACTTTTTTAATGACAAGATTTGATAGCTATATTATTTACGGATTATTCGGAGCTTGGCGATAAGACTATTTTGTCTTCTTCTTGCCCCCGCCATGTTTATATTTTACCAATACGAGAGTTGTAATTATTTTAAACGGCAAACTTGTAACTTTAAAAAAAAAAAAAAAAACGGTTTAGAAATTATAGCTATATAAACACAATACAATGGCCTCCATCAGTTTGTAGATAGTCAAAATAGACTACTCTAAAGCCTAATAACTTTTTTCTCACTTTCAACAAGTGTCTCATTTTTTCTAGAACTAAATAATTTGTTTTTATTAACTTATATTATATAAGAGAAAAATTATAATCTCCATTACTTTAGAAAAAATCTGAAAAATGCAAAAATATGCCAGAGTGAAGTTATTTTTCTATGTATCCACAAGTCTTTACAGGTAAGTTTTCTAATTAGCAACTACTGTCTGCAACGATACTGTCCTTTATGATTATTCAAATGTGATTCATTAAAACTAATTGTAATTGAAAGCATTATTTGCTAAAATTCTATTTTATTATGAATCACCTGTAATAAGATTAATCACTGATTAAATTGCTAATAATTCATTACACAAGTTACTTGTGTAATGAATTATTAGTTTTGAATCCATTTCCCTACTTGAAGTTTGGAAATGGATTCAGTCATGAATAGTTATGTAAAGTAGAACAAAGTTAATAAAACAATAATAACATATTATTTTTGAACAGTTATTTATAAAAATGTAAATGAGTTTGAATTTGAAAATTAAAAGCTTCAGCTGTATATAAAATTTGAAAAAATACTTTAATCTTAAATGTTGAACTTAATAAAAGTTTAAAAAGGAAGTTATTACGGTTTATATTTAAAAAAAAACTATAATTGACTAACATATTGTAAAATTTAATCTTATCAAAAACAAGTAAAACTAATGAGAAAATAAATATTGTCTATTTATATATTTATGTCTGTCTTTGCAGGTGAGTCTAATATATTTGCAAAGAATGCATGGAAATATTTGTAAATAGTAAAGTCCAGTATACTTGCAATAATGAAAAAAACAAAAAAATGTGTGTATTTTGCTAACAAAGGTCTAAAAAAAAAAAGTGAGGTAAGGTGTGAGGTCTTTACCTCACCTCACCTCACTGAGAAAAGAAAACCTATCCCGAGAAATTAAATTTTTTTGTGCTATATCTGATCATCTGCTTCACAAGACTGAAGCAGTCTTTAGTTATGTTACAAAAATTGCACGGAAAAAGTGCATTTGAAAGAGTAGGTGTTACTGATAAGAATAAACGTTAAGGAAATTTCGCTAAAAAAGTTTTTTTCAAATAAAATTTTATAGAAAATAGTTCATTAAAACAAGATCTTGTTAAATACATTTTTAAATATAAACTTAGATTTCTCTTTATATCTGAAGCCAAAACAGCTGCTAATAAATTCACATGAAGTACTTAATGGTTTAAGAATGTTCCTGCTGTTTAAGGAACTTGCTCATTTAATATAGGGACTAACATTATTTCTCAATCATGCTGCATGCTGTGTAAAAGCTTATATAACGCCAAGCAGAAAATTTGACATTTTTGACATGAAAGGTACTTGCTTGCACTAAAGTCAATGAATATCTATATCAGTATTAACTAAATTGCTTGTTGGGTATTAGTGTATTATTTTGGTGAATTTTTTCTAGAAAGATAACAGTTCTTAAATTTGATTCTGTTTGTGTCAGCTGTTTGCAAAATACTTGCGATTATTTCAAATATTCAATAACACCTGATATTTATTAGTATTCAGTTAGTGATATTATATAAGCCTAAACTCAAAAACACAAGAGGGTTTTACTTTTATCTTATTAAAAAAAATTAAAAAAATTTTCATTTGTTGCTTTTTATTTTTAACTAATCTATTAGAAATTAAACTAGATCTAATATAAAAAGCTGTTTGTAAATTGTTTTGAGATAAATAGATAAAAATTGGAACTTTAAGACGAATGAAAAATATACTCTCAAGTATATTTGTGTTCTAAACTACAACAGTAGGAGCAAATCAAAAAAGTTACCTATAAAAGCTTTTGGATGAATAGAAAAAAACCACAGTTATTTTCATTTTAACAAATTTTTGCTATTTTTAGATTTTTTTCAAAGTTAAGGAGGTTATAGTTTTTCTCTTATAAGTTGCAAATTTGTAAAAACCAATTTTTTAAAGAGAGAAACTTCGTCGCATCAAACCAATGCGACGACTCCTTGAAAGTGAGAAAAATGTTATTTGGTTTTAAAGTAGTCTATTTTGGTCATTTGTAAATTAAGAGTGGCCACCTTGTTGTGTTTGTAAGGTTATAATTTCTAAACCATTGCACTTGGAAGTAAAAAATTTATAATGCGCATAATAATACGTGAAATTTAGAAAATCAGAGATGGCGCCCCACAAAGTGTTTTTTATTTGGTTGACAAATAACAAAATTTACCAAAGTTTTATTCCAAATTAAAAACACATGCAAAGTATATTAGAAATTTAGGAGGATGTGGTGTAGTGATTGAACACACTTGAGTATTAAAAATGTTTAATTCTTATAAGCTTTTATCAAAATATAATATTTATCAAATCAAGTGATCTTAGTTTACAATTTAAAATACATAAAATCAAAATTATGTTTTTTTAAGTAATGTAACATCAACTTATCCGAGAGCATGTTTAACCCCTTCCTGCCCCATCCCTCATTCTAAAAATAAAAATAAAAAATTTCAAATTAAAAAAAAAGTTATAACACAAAAAACTTTATTTCTGAATGAAAGCCAACGAAATGAGAAAATTTAAATTTTTTTGAATATGAGAGATCTCTCTTGTTTTCTTTTATAAAGTTTTTCATACATCAGAGTGGGAATACTTAATAATATTTAATTAACGACAAGTTATCAGCCAAAAGTTTTATCTGATATTATGTTATCTAAATCATCAAGTTGCTTTGTTGATAATTTATATGAAATTTTAAATTTTGTTGAAAGAATACTCACTCTCACTCTAACTTTTATTTTTATTTTTCATCCATTTTTTGGCATTTACTTAACTGCCAACTTGTAAGCTCTTCCTGTAAATCAGTATGTATTAGTCGACTTATCATTTTTTTTATCGGTCATTTGAATAGACCATATAGCTACATTTTCTTTAGATATATGAATTTACCTGTCCAGATACTCCAGCATTCTATTAATTTTGTTTGTGCAAAATATAACAAATTGATGCATTAAGTTATCTTTTTTTGGTATGGCTAATTATTCTCATTAATTTTTCATTATCTATATTGTAAAACCTTGAACTTGCTGGCTACTCTTTAAGAATTTTGATAGTCAACTTGTTTCTCCGCGCAGCAGCCTGTTCGTCGAGGTTCGTGCTTCAGAGTTATAGAGTTGAGAGAGGGTTCTAACCATGAAAGTTGCAACCTACACTGTAGTGGCCTAGTCGGACTTGGGGAGACGAATAATAAAAAAGTTTAAAAAAGTAGAGAAAAAAAGTTAAAAAGGCAAATTATTGTATTGAAAATTGAAGATTTCACTTCAGTTAGACTAGTAGGAATCATCTTAATAAGCTGGCCATCAATAAGCTGACCGTCAATAAGCCGACCATAAACTTGTTGTTGGTTTTAAAATTAGAGAGACTCAAAAAAATCTGATATTTTTCAAAACAGCTGAGTTATATTTTCAAGTTTTAATTGTTTGCTAAATGTAGCATGCGCAAATAGGGCAAGGCAACAAAAAAAGCTGCAATAAAAAACAAAAAACACTGAAATATATATATAAAATATTTTTATAATAAAGATCTAAAATAAAAACCCTTTTGGAATGGTATTTATGATAAACTCTTATTAAGACCTGTTGATGTTTTCATGCAACAATAATATACTAATCTGAAAATATTGTTGAAAAAATAATAGTTGAAATATACAATAAATAAATGAAACCAGATTGTCGACATTTCACTTATTGTTGTGAAATAATAATAGTTAAAAAGTCGACAATCTGGTTTCATTATATATATATATATATATATATATATATATATATATATATATATATATATATATATATATATATATATATATATATATATATATATATATAATATACATATTTAAAGCTTATTCACCATCAACAATAGTGCAACTAGGGTTTGCAATTAACCGACAGTAATGACTATCCGCATATCGAATACTGAAAGTTCAAATCATTTGGATATATCTGGATATCAGAAAACCAATTTTAAAAAATGATGGTAATTTGAATTTAATACACAGGGTGTTTTTAATGCACTAATTAAGTTTAACTTACGCATTTTATTTATATTCATCAAAAATCCAAATCTAAAAAGTTATAAAGCAATTATACTATTTAAATTTATTTCATTTTTAAAAATGCGTATTTTGAAAAATTATCAGAATGCTTGTTGAATGAATAAAGTTTCAAGCCAGTTCAAAAATTTTTGTTCTGGCTGGATCTGCATTTAAAAAACAGTTGCAGTAAATATTGATTTTATTGTTAGAATTGCGTTTAACAATATATTTAAATTATTAATTGTTTTTGTGTTTTTTAAAGCATAAAATCTTTTTCAGTAATGCAGCAATTTTGATACTTTTACCTTTAACATGGTAATTGAGGAAATCACTGCGTTATTGCTGTTACTGCTGCAGAAAATTATTAGCATTTTGAATTTCAAACACACTTTCTCTTGCAATTTCTTCTACAACTTCCTTGATCTCGTTTTATTTAGTCCTGTTACTGTTACTACTAGATGTATGAACCCTTTAAAAATTTTTTTACTGCTAATGCAATGAGGGCAGATTTTGAAGTATAATCAAAATATAAATTATATTTAGAATGTGAAAACTATATTTTTAAATTTAGAATATGGAATATTTTGCTTGTTTTTAATTTCATTTTAATTTTATGATTTTTAATGTCATAAAGATTTTGTTTAAATCTTCATTCGCTTTTTATACATTATTATAAGTTTTTACTTAAACTTGTTTGTAACAGATCTAAGCACTCTAACATAGATTTATAAACTTTTTTAACGATTTTTTAAGATTTATAAACGCTTATCGATCATCTTTAGCAATCGAAAGAGTTGCTGAACTTTTACTTAACTTCTTTATTACAGTTTCTAGCGTTATCAAGTATCTAATTGTTCTTTTAAAGTTGATAATTTCTTCTCTAAAACCTTTTGTTGTCCTATTTTGTTTAATGTTTTATTTATAGGATCTTTTATTTGAAGAAATTGTTTAAGCATGGTTTTTAATGAATTCCACCAATTTCTGACACTATCATCAACCGCATCATCAACATGCGGTAGTGTAACTGCATACATTACCATGCGGTAGTGGTTTAGCTCGCCTCGTGTTTGAAGTTATAGAGTTAAGAAAGGTTTGTAACTACAACTATAGTAGCCTCCTCAACTGTAATGGCCTTCATGGTCTTGAGGAGGTGAATTAAAATAAATTAAAAAAAAAACAAACTGTCTTGCCCGCTTTCTCATTAACATGTCCTTGTAAGATGATGTTTTTGACTGAAGAGAACGATGTTATTTTATAATTCTTCTTAGGGTTTTTATAACATCCTGAAACTCTTAAATGAGATATACTATGACTTTAATGTTTTTTTCTTGTTTGCAAAAAATCTTTGTAACTTCAAAACTTATTTGTGTTCAAACTCATCGTTTATGTTTCAACAGGTTATAGTGACACTTTGTAACCTTAAGCTTACAAAGTGTAACATCAAAAGATTGTTTCAAAGAGTAGAAAATAATAAACTAAAATTTAACAATATAAAAATAAATTTTTACTTTTGATATACATAATGAAATTATTTGAAAGTTCTTTTGAAATAGTTAAATTTGAAATTATTTTAAATAACTATTATACTAAACTTTTCATCTTATGATAATCATTTAATGACTCATTCATCGTTTATGTTTATACCTAGCCAACATTATTGGATTTGCAATGGACCTATAGGCATTTTGAGTAGTTCATTGGAGTTTTGTAAATTGATAACTTAATAGATTATTAGTAGTATACGCTATGAGTTGCTAGCCAATAATTTTCCAACAATGATATAGTGGCACCTTAGGCAGCTGCTACTAATGAAGCACTAGGAAACCGATGAGCAAAACTAAATTAAAGAAATCCATCGTCACGAATGAAGTGGCATCTGCACTTACCGAGTCAACTTTCTAGATCGAGGTGCCATGTTTGTTGTTGGGGCAGTGGCACAAGCGCTCGGTGTGGAGTTAGATGATGTGGCTTTGTCTCGTAGTACTATTAAACGTGCTCGTATGACCACACCGAAGGCAGTAGCAACTGCACAACAGGCATCATTCTCAGCCAACCCGGATTATCCGTTACTACTTCATTGGGATAGAAAATTGCTTCCAGACATTACCGGCAACAGTAAAGAACTTGTAGATCGAATAGACATTCTTGTTTTAGGGAAAGTAAAGGAGCAATTGCTTGCTGTCCCAAAGATTGGACGTGGCACAGGCGAAGAACAGTGTAGTGCCTGCTTACGTACATTAGAAGACTGGCAACTCAAACCATTGATTCAAGGATTAGTCTTCGATACAACGGTTTCCAACACAGGATTGAACGTTGGTGCCTGCACTCTACTTGAAAGAGCTCTGGAAATAGAACTTGTATGGATTGCTTGCGGCTATTGTGTGTTTGAGGTCGTGTTCGCCAATGTGTTCTCTGCTGTTCTTGGACCATCCAGTGGACTTGAAAGAGGCCTGTTTAAACAATATCAAACTATGTGGCCATTCATCAGCAAGGATGATTTTAAGTCTGCACCTGACATTCTCTTTGAAGGTGTGCCCATTGGTCTTCGTGCAGATATGATATCATTTTTCAGGGACGCGATACATGCAGGACT